>NC_080170.1:122574051-122785489 GCF_950295315.1 Erinaceus europaeus
GGGGCCCTTTCTGCCCCCAGGGAGGGGACAGGAACCCCATGCCAGAGGAGGGACAAAAGCCAGGGTGGGAAGGACATGGCAGAGGCCGGAGGCACTGGCAGCAGCTGGCAGGAGGCCCGGACTTTGTCCCGTGGGCTCCAGGTCAGTATCTGTGGGGCCTGCGGGGGCCTCAGTGCCAGGCACCCTGTGTTTGGAGACTGAGTCAGGAGGACACGCCCAGCCACCCCGTCAGGCTGGGCGACTCGATGCCCTGTGCGGCACAGAGCTGCCCACAGGCTGGGGACTTTGGGCCTGGGCATACGCCGCAGGGGTCCAGGACTTCTGCACAGGTGACGTGCTCGCCCTGCAGAGGGGGCTGAGGGCCTCGTAGGTCACCCCTCCACCCATCCCTGGAGGAAGCAGGGGCCAAGTCCTCAGCAGTAAAGCTATCGGGAGTCACACTAGGGGACTGACTGAGTGGGTGTCCCCAAGCTGGGAGGGTGACACATACAGGTAACAGCAGCAGGCCCAGGGGGTGCAGTCAGCGTGATTGACATGGGGGTTCATCTCCAGAGGCGACAGATGGTGTCTCCATGCACAGGGATCTCCCGCCCTCCCTCTCTCCTTCCCTCCCTCCTGCCTCTGGTGCTACCCAAAGCCGATCTCTGTTTCCTGTGAAATGAAGGTCTGTCAGGGGGTGCAGACCCTAGACTCTAGCTTGCCCTGGGCTCTTACTGTTACTGTTGTGTCTGCAGTATAATGAATTTACTTTTCCTTCCTTCCTCCCTTCTTCCCTTCTTCCCTTTCTTTCTTTCTTTCTTTCTTCCTTTTCTTTCTTTCGGTTTTCCAGAGCACTGCTCAGCTCTGGCTGCTGGTGGTGCAGGGGACTGAACCTGGGACTTGGGAGCCTCAGGCCTGAGAGACTGTTTACATAGCCGTTATGCTTTCTCTCCCACCTCACATGTACTTTTTAAGAGATCTATTTATTCATCAGTGAGAGAGGAAGGAAGAGAACCAGAGCATCACTCTGGCAGGTGCAATGCCAGGGCTTAAACTCGGAGCCTCACGCTCGAGAGTCCAGTGCTCTAAGCACTGCTCACTTCCTAGTTCGCTCCACTTCTGGGTGATAATCATGATTCCTGGAGTAGGGTCACCATCTGCCGTGGCCTGTGGCGGCCCTTGTTTCAAGGAGAAATGAGTGTGAGAGGTGGTTCAGTGGGTAGAGCATACGCCTTAGCTTGAGTGAGGTCCCTGGTTCCATCCCAGCACCATCAGAGAGCAGCATGGTGGAGCAGTGCTTTGGTCTCTGAAAATGCAGACCAGAAATGAGGCCACAGCGACCAGGGAGGCAGAACCCTGGAGAAAGTGCTGGATTCCTGAGCCTGAGGTCCCCAGCATCGGATGACAGCAGTGGCCCCGGTTCCCTCCCTGCCTCCCCTCCTCTTCTTCTTTCATTAATAGATAAATAAGATCTTTAAAAAGAAACGAGAGCACAGAGACAGCTCCGCGGTCTTGCATATGTGGGGCTCTGGATTCATTCCCGGGCACTGCATTAAAAATAAAAGAGGGAGGAACAGAAAAAGGAAGGACAGAGAGATAGATAACAGACTATGATTGATAGAAGGGTGGCAGGTAGATCACGATCGACCGATAGACAGATGGTAGATGCACTGACAGACAGACAGACAGACAGATGGGCGGATGGAGACAGAGGCACTCCTGCACACACAGCCCAGTGGTGTTCCCTGTCTCTTCTAGGATGACCCCCTGAGGGCTGCCTGCCTGCCCGAGGCCAAGGTGTCAGGACTGTGGGATCTCTCCTTCCCCTACCACAGCTCCCCCAACACCCCCAGAAATGCTAAGAGTGCCCTGCCACCCAGAGGGGGCTCTTGTTAGAGCCAGGTGGCTCCCTCCCTGAATCTGCAGCCTCCTGTGTGGGTGGGGGCTGCCCAGGCCGAGGCGCACAGCTTCAGCTGCACACAGTGAGGAGCTGGCCCACAGGGGACAGAGTCTCCTGTGCTTGGAGTCCGGTGCCTGGTCACTGCCAGCCTGACGGAGGGCTTCCCGGCTGGCACCCATGGCCCTGGAGGCTACCTGCGGGGCCCCCCCAGCCCGGTCAGTGGTCTCGCCACTCCCCCAGCCCTGTCTAGAGCCTGGTCCCCGCCCCCCGCCCGCAGGCCCTGCAGAGCAGCCTCAAGTACTCCCTGCTGCCTCGGAGGCTGGTCATCGGCAAGCGCCTGGCCCAGTGCCTGCACCCCGCGCTGCCCAGTGGCGTGCACCTCAAGGCCCTGGAGACATACGAGATCATCTTCAAGATCGTGGGCCCCAAGTGGCTGGCCAGGGACCTGTTCCTGTACAGGTAGGAGGGCGCCATGCACATCCCAGCAAGCACACAGCCAGCCCTGATGGGGGGCGGGGGTGGGGGAGGGTGGAGGGATGGGGAGCTGCAGTGCCCAGGCCTGGCAGCCAGACAGCTCAGCTGGGACAGCTTGCACAAGGTCCTGGGTTCGAGACCCAGTACCACACGGGAGCACCAGGAATAGCACAGGGGGACCTAGCTCCTCTGTCCGTCCCTTCCTCTCCCCCAAAAATAAACCACAGAAATTTGTACCGCGTAGGCTATGCAGCCGTGTCCCACAGGTGTGGGGTCCCGAGTCCATTCCTCAGCACCCCATTGATGAACGCCACCAGCAGATAATTGCAGTAGCTCCCGCCCAACTTTATTTGGAGGGGAGGGAGGAGGGTGGGAGAGCCAGCCTGCATGCATGATCTCACCAGGCCACAGCTGCTCTCAGAGAGAGGGAGAGAGACAGAGAAAGCTTCCCGTTACTTGGTGCCTCAGCAGGCATGTGCCCTGCCCAGTGAACTCTCTCCAGTCTCAGAACTTTCTTTTTAATTTTATTTTATTGTCTATTTATTTATTTAATAGATGGAGAAATTGAGAGGGGATGGAGATAAAGAGAGCAAAAGAGGCAGAGGGACACCTGCAGCCCCGCTTCACCACTTGTAAAGTTTTCGCTCTGCAGGTGGGGACTAGGGTTTGATGCCACCAATCCTAGAGGCCATTTTTTTTCCTTTTTTTTTTTTTTCTTTTTCCTTTCCTTTTATTTTGTTTTATCTGATAGGACAGAGAGAAATTGAGAGGGGAAGGGAGCTAAAGATGGAGAGAAAGAGAGACACCCGCAGACCCGCTTCTCCGTTTGTGAAGCTCCCCCCACATCCACAGGTGGGGAGCGGGGGCTTGAGCCTGGGTCCTTCCCTGCCAGCATTCTGCCTCTCCCCCACACCCGACCATTTTGGTGTCCACCTGTCGGGCTAGCGTCTCGGGAGAGAGAGATGACCCAGGAACCAAGATTGAGGCAGCAAGGCAATTCAAGTCTTTATTCATGCGAGCGCCCCAGAGTCGGGTGCTAGCACACCTGGTTAAGCCACGTGGCACCAACCGCAGTGGCCCACGTAGCCTCTTGGTCTGCTCACCCGCCCTCCTCCAGGTTGGGACACGGAAGAGCCAAGACAGAAACGGAAGTGGCTTGACAATACCATACATGGCTAGGAGAGGGGCGGAGAAAGGTGGGAGGGACTGGAAATGGTAGCCCCCCCCCCCCCCCAGCAACTGTAGGGTCCAGAGAGCAGAAAGAAGACAGAGCAAAGGAATGGAATGGGTGGGGATCTCCCAGGCAAAACAAACAAAAACAAAAACAAAAAAAAAACATCAGGAATGCAGGGGGGGCAGGGGAGCTGGCTTAATGCTTTGTGAGGCTCCTCACAATTTCCTGACATCTCCCCCTTTCTTTTTATCTAATGGCCATAGTATCAGGAATGCGGGGTGCTTTGTGAGGCAGGGAGTCTGATAGACGGAGCAAACCTTGGGGGTTACTCCTGTCCCTCTTTGCTCAACCTCTCGGTAGAGAGAGAGACTGACAGGATAGACGCACTCTTCAGGTCGAGCCCTGCCAAGCTCCACCACATCCTGACAATTTCCCCGACACCTCCCCCTTTCTTCTGTCAGAGGAATAGCAGTGTAGGGGTGAACAGAGACCTTTTGGGCAGAAACCTGAATAATATCGTGCAGGCGTCTTTAAAAGAACTGGAATCAGACAGGGAGCGAGCCATAAGTAAGAGTAGCAAGGGCCAGCGTGAGGCCAAGGGGAGGCCTGGTGGGCTGAGAGGGCTGGAGCTGGTGGGCCAAGGGGTGGGGCCTAGCGGCCAACCATCACAGCCTGAGGTGCCCTGGCCCCCTGAGCCTGTGGGTGGTGCCAAGCCTCTTGCCATGAGCCCGGTAGCCGGCGGATGGCCCCCGCGAGAGGTGGCGTCCAAGACTCCCGCTGGCCCTTGCTCACCCACCGCTCCCCTGCCCCTTCTCTCCCGAAGCTGCGGCCTGTTCCCGCTCCTGGCGCACGCGGCCATGTCGGTGAGGCCGGTGCTGCTTGGCCTGTACGAGAAATACTTCCTGCCGCTGCACAGGCTGCTGCTGCCCAGCCTGCAGGCCTTCGTGGCGGGGCTGCTGCCCGGGCTGGAGGAGGGCTCCGACATCTACGACAGGTGTGTGCAGGGGCGGGGTGTCCCCAGGGTCACCTGGGCTGGGGGACTGGAGGCTGCTCAGCCAGGGGAGGGGGCGCACACTCTGCCCCATGTAAGGCCCGGGGGTCCGAGGGCCTCCTGATGGTGCCTCTCCCTCCTCCGCGTCTCTGCACCCTCCTGGAGGGCTGCCCGGGCCATTGCACTGCTGGCAGCCCCTCTGCTCACTCCCCAGTGAAGCATGAAGCCCCGCCATCAGCAGAGCTGGGGCTCTGGCCAGGAGCACTGGGGTCCCGTTCCACCCCACGTCTTCCTTGGCTGTTTGGAGATTAGAGCACAGACCCGGCTCTGGGGAGATACGTGGAGGTGATGCGCCAGTCTTGCACGCCTGAGGCTCCGGAGGACCCGAGTTCAGTCCCCGGCACCGCCATATGCCAGAGCTGAGCTGGGCTTCAGTGGCCCCCCCACACACATACACCCATGAAGAGAAAAAAAATCTTGGGGGGGGGGGGGCTGTAGAGTCTGTGTCCCTGAGGGTGAGGCCCAGGAAGCTACTGCTCAGCACGGCGGCCTGGCAGTGTCCGCAGCTCCGCCAGGGACACCCATGTGGTGCCTGAGCCCACGCGGGTTCTGGGGTTCCCCGCTGAGCAGTGGAAGACGTCCCCCCTTCTGTGGAGCAGCTCGGGGGCCCAGTATTCCATGGCATCTGCTTTGGGAATTCACGGTTGGTTCTGTTCTGGGGTCTTGGAAAGAATGGGGTGTCACAGACACCCACCCCCCAGCCGTAGGGCTCTCCCCCAGCACAGCACCCTGCTGTGGACCCCAGGGACAGTGACACATCTGTGCGATGTCGCTCCAGCAGCAGACAGTGCCTTGCCAGCTGGGCAGGCAGGTAAGGCTCAGTCTCCAGAGAGGCCAATGGGTGGCGAGCCCCCAGGGGGTCACTCTGTGTGCCTCTCCCCCCCCAATTCCCATCCCTTTGGTCTTTCCAGAAGGTGTTGGGGCCAGGAACCACTGTGAATATTTGATAAGCTGGCAGATTCAGGCTGGCTTTTTTTTTTTTATTAATTTAATAATGATCGACAAGATCATTGGATGAGAGGGGTACAATTCTACACAATTCCCACCACCAGAGTTCTGCATCCCATCCCCTCCATTGGAAGCCTCCCTATTCTTTATCCCTCTGGGAGTATGGACCCAGGATCATTGTGGGGTGTAGAAGGTGGAAGGCCTGTCTTCTGTAACTGCTTCTTCGCTGGACATGGGTGTTGGCAGGTGGATCCATACCCCCAGCCAATTCAAGCTGGTTTTAAAGAGAAGGTTCATGTTTAACACAAAAAGGCAGTGGGTAATTATTGATGTTTATTATTTGATAGGACAGAGAGAAATTGAGAGGAAAGAGGAAATGGAGAGAGAGAGAGAGAGAGAGAGAGAGACGTCCAGCTTCACTTCACCACATGTGAAGTATCCTCCCATCCCCATAGGTGGGAAGTGGGGACTTGAACCCAGGTCCTTGCACATTGTAACATGCACTCAACCAGGTGTGCCACCACCTGGACCCTTGTGCATTTATCTCTAAATATTTGTTAGTTGGACAGAGGCAGAAGTCAAGAAGGGCAGAGGAGTTAGGGAGGGAGAGAGACAGACACCTGCAGCCCTGCTTCACCACTTGTGAAACTTCCCCACTGAAGGTGAGGACTGGGGTCTTGAACCCGGATCACTGCACATGGTAGCATGTGTGCTCGACCAGGTGCACCACCACCCAGCCCAGTGGGTAATTTTTTTTTATGTGTTATTTTTTCTTTTTTCATCAAAGATTTTTTTTGAATTTTTTTATTACCTTTATTTATTGAGACAGCCAGAAATTGAGAGGGTAGGGAGAGGTAGAGAGGGAGAGAGACAGACACCTGCAGCCCTGCTTCACCACTCGCAAAGCTTTCCCCCTGCAGGTGGGGACTGGAGGCTCAAACCCGGGTCCTTGTGCCCTGTAACATGTGCTCTCAGCCAGGTGCGCCACCACCCGGCCCCTATGTGTTCTTTTTGTAAAAGGACATTATTTATGTCTTCAGAAAGAGACACCAGAGCCACTGCCTAGCTCGGCCAGGCACGGCGCCGGGGACTGAACCAGGACGCTTGGGCAGGCATGTCTGGTGCCATGACTGCTGTGCCCCTCCTGGCCCTGCCGGGCTGGCTTCGTGGGCGGGAGACAGATGACCAGGGACTCATGGCTGCGCTGTAAGCAGTATCTCTATTCATGTGGAACGCAGAGCAATCTAAGCTAAGCCATCTCTAATCACAATCCTGTCCTTATATATACTCGCCAAGTAGGGTGGAAACAGGGTGTGACGTAGAGAGGGTGGAGCGAAAAGACAGTGGTGGAGATCAGGGTGTACTAGGAGAGGGGGCGGAGCAAAGAGACATCGTGGACCAGTGGGGATTAAACCAGTGCCCTGGAGGCAGGGCGGTGCTTAGTTGACAGTGGTTATGTAAATAGAACACAGTGTTAAGCAGGGGGGATTAAACCCATGACACAGAAGGGGTCTTAGAAGCAGAATTAGAAGCAGACCAACATGTCCCCTCTTCAGGCCGTGGCCATCCCGTCCTATGAGCACTGACGCTGCAGCCACATCCAGCACGGGCTGCTGCCAGGCCCCTGCCCCGAGGCCTCCCGGGCCCTGTCTGGCATGTTCCAGGCCAGCGCGGGGAGACCCCCTGACCCCCCTCCCCCCCACAGGACGGATGCCCTGCTCGTGCGGCTCTCCGTGGCGGTGGGCCGCGAGCCCTTCTACGCAGCGCTGTGGGGCAGCGTCCTGGGCAGCCCGGCCGCCCGCCTGCCCGCCTCACTCTTCCTGGTCGGCCACATCAGCAGGGATGCCCCCGGCCGGGAGCAGCGGTACATGCTGGGTGCCGACCCCCAGCTCACAGTAGGTGCCCTCCTGCGGGGGACCCGGGGACAGGGCGGTGGGGGCAGTGCCACCCTCACCATCCCCACCCCAGCTCTCACCACCATCCTCCCCCACCACCACCAGGGGGGACGCCGGGGCCGCGGCTGCACTGTCCTTATTGTGTGTGTGTTTGTGAGCCGTCTCCTCAATCTCATAGCCCCCTCCTTTCATTTGTGGGTGGGGTACCCTCACCAGTGTCCCCTGTCCACTCGGTGTCTCCCTTGGGCTGCCAGGGCTTAAGCCAGGCCCCAAGCTTGTGGAGGCAGGAGCCCTCCTGGAGTTCTCTCTCTCTCTCTCTCTCCATCTCCCTCCCTCCCTCCCTCCTTCTCTCTCTCTCCCTCCCTCCCTCCTTCTCTCTCTCCCTCCCTCTCTACCCTTCTCTCTCTCCCTTTCTCTCTTTCTCTCCCTCTCTCTTTCTCTCCATCTCTCCCTCCCTCCCTCCCTCTCTCTCTCCCTCCCTCCCTCTCTACCCTTCTCTCTCTCCCTTTCTCTCTCTCTCCCTCTCTCTCTCTCTCCCTCCCTCTCTCTCTCCCTCCCTCCCTCTCTACCCTTTTCTCTCTCCCTTTCTCTCTCTCTCTCCCTCCCTCTCTCTCCCTCCCTCTCTCTCTCCTCTCTCTCACCCTTTCTCTCTCTCTATCTCCCTCCCTCTCTCCCCTTCTCTCTTTCACCCTTTCTATCTCCCTCCCTCTCCCCTTCTCTCTCTCTCTCTATCTCCCTCCCTCCCTCTCTCTCCATATCTCTCTCCCCTTCTCTCTCTCCCTTTCTCTTTCTCCCTCCCTCTCTCTCCCCTTCTCTCTCTCACCCTTTCTCTATCTCCCTCCCTCTCTCTCTCCCCTTCTCTCTCTCCGTCTCTCCCCTTCTCTAGCTCCCTTTCTCTATCTCCCTCTCTCTCTCTCCCACTCTCTCTCACCCTTTTCCTCTATCTCCCTCCCTCTCTCTCTCCCCTTCTCTCTCTCCCTTTCTCTCTTTATCTCCCTCTCCCTCCTTCCTTCTTTCTCCCTCCCTCCCTCTCTCCTTCTCTCTCCCACCCTTTCTCTCTCTCTATCTCCCTCCCTCTCTCTCCCATTCTCTCTCACCCTTTCTTTCTATCTCCCTCCCCTTCTCTCTCTCCTTTTCTCTCTCTCTCTCTCTCTCTCTCTGTCTCCCTCTCCCCCCTTTCTGGGTGCCCCTGTATAACAGTTGCATCGCCATGGTAGAGGCAGAGAGGTGGGGCTCACACCCGCAGAAGCCCTTTCTGGAAGCTCTCGGCCACACAGGGGCCCTTGATCCACCGTGACAGTGGCAGAGGTCTGGGGTCTGTCTCCTGCCCTGGTCTGAGGCACAGTGAGCGCCACTCCCCTGCCTGCCTGATGTCCAGCCCAGTTCCCAGGGGCTCCTGGGGAGACCCCGTAGTCTCTCTCCAGACCGTCCAGGGACCTGCTTGCTCCTGGTGGGGAGAGCAGAGCCCAGAACTTTCTGTTCCCTCCTTCCTCTAAGTATTTTATTTAAAAAAATATTTTATTTGGGAGTCGGGCTGTAGAGCAGAGGGTTAAGCGCAGGTGGCGCAAAGCACAAGGACCGGCATAAGGATCCCGGTTCGAGCCCCCGGCTCCCCACCTGCAGGGGAGTCGCTTCACGGGCGGTGAAGCAGGTCTGCAGGTGTCTGTCTTTCTCTCCCCCTCTCTGTCTTCCCCTCCTCTCTCCGTTTCTCTCTGTCCTATCCAACAACAACAACAACAATAATAATAACTACAACAATAAAACAACAAGGGCAACAAAGGGAATAAATAAATAAAATAAATATAAAAAATATATATTTTTTATTTACTTATTAAATGCGAAAGATAGGAGGAGAGAGAGAAAGAACCAAACACACAGGATTTTATTTTAAAGAGAGACAGAGAGACAGTAAAAGAGACCACAGCACTGAGACTTCCTCAGTGTGGTGGGGGCCAGGCTCGAACCTGGGTCATATGTGTGTCCGAGTAGCACACCGTCCAAGTGACTATTTGGCCGGTCCCTGGGCTCTCTTTCTTTTTTAATGAATATTTATTATTTCATTGCATTGCCTTGCATTGCATTTTAATGAGGGAGATACAGAGAGAAAGACAGAGACTGGAGCCCTGCTCAGCTCCAGCTCTGGTTTCTGGTGGTACTGGGGATTGAACCTGGGACTGTGGAGTCTCAGGTATAAAATCTTTTCCAGGGGCCAGGTGGTGGTGCACCTGATGGAGCACACATGTTACTATGCACAAGGACCTGGGTTCAAGCCCCAAATCCCCACCTGCAAGGAGAAAGCTCTGTGAGTGGTGAAGCAGTGCTGCAGGTGTCTGTCTCTCTCCCTCTCTGTCTCCCTCTTCCCTCTTGATTTCTGGCTGTCTCTATCATTAAAAAAAGTTAGTAAAAAAAAAATAATAAAAATCTTCCAGAACCACCGTGCTGTCTCCCCAGTCCACGGTCCCCTGAGCTTTCTTTTTCAGTTTAGGTTCTAATGGTGACAGATTACTCCATGAAAACGGTGGCAGTTCCCACAGGGAGTGGGGGCGGGGCAGGGGAGCGCTCCCCCCGGGATGAGGGCACCGGGCTTCCGTGCCAGTGTGCAGCTGCACCCCTAAGGTCTTAAAAGGTGCTGAGCCAACGCTTAAATCAACATATGCTGTAGAGCGATCTGCTTATATTTTAAGATTGTTTTGTTTTGTTTCCCCCAGAGCTCGGGCATGAGAGTCTCTTTGCATAACCATTATACTATTTAGCCCTCCGTTAATATTTTTTAATATATTTTATTTATTTATTTATTTATTTTTATTGTTGTTGTTATTGATGTCGTCGTTATTGGACAGGACAGAGAGAAATAGTGAGAGGAGGGGGAGACAGAGAGGGGGAGAGAAAGACAGAGACACCTGCAGACCTGCTTCACCGCCTGGGAAGTGACTCCCCTGCAGGTGGGGAGCCGGGGGCTCGAACCGGGATCCTTATTCCGGTCCATGCACTCAGCGCCACCTGCGCTTAACCCACTACGCTACCTCCCGACTCCTTCTCTGTTGATATTTTAATGGCTTGTTTCTCTTATAACATTAAAGTGGTTGAGAAAAACAGAACAAAACACCTTTCTCAGGCCGGCGAGATAGCTTACTTGGACAGTGTACCTGCTTCCACCACGTGTGACCAGGTTCGAGTCCAGCCCCCGTGGCCCTGGGGGAAAGCTTCTGTGCTGTGGTGCCTTTCCCCAGTCTGTCCCTGTCTGTCTCTGTGTCTTTCTATCTGAACAAGTCAACTCTCAGTGCGGAAACCTTTGTAACAACCAGAAAAGATGGAGAGATTTCGTTGATGAGCTTTTATTGATTAGCATAAGCTTACAGCCCTAGGAACTCTGCCGTGTGTGTAAGACGCCCACCACCGCCCCTCAGGAGAGCCCTAGAGTCCTCCCCCTGCCCCTCCCACCCCTTCCGTCCTCCCCCAGGGTAAGTGCCTTGGTTTTCTGGTCATTTAATTAATCATCACTGAAGGGTGGAGGCCACACACCCCGCAGGTGAGCTGCACTGAGTTGAGTTCTCAGGTGGGACGGGGAGGGCTGGGGTGAATTAACCACCATCAGGGCCCACACCTGCTTGCAGAATGAGGGTGTGGGTCACCCTCAGGGCTCCTCTGAGGTCCAGGGGAAGGACTAAGTGGAGGTCAGCCTCCTGCCCCGGCGCCCAGCAGGGCCCAGCCTGGCCCTGGACCCCAGTGTCACTGCCCAGACGCTTTCTCCCCAGCCTGGTGGTTCTCTCCTTGGCCTCATCAGCCACTGAAAGTGGGAAAATGTCAGATTTTCTGCTGCTTCTCCCTCTATTTCTCCCTCTCTGTCTTTCAACCTCTTGAAAAAAAAAAAGCCACCTGGAGCGGCGGAATCATCACTGCAGAGCCGCCCCACGCCCACCCCCAGCTATAACCCCATGGGCACAATAAACAGTGAGATAAAAAGTGGCAATAAAGTGGTCCGGGAAGTGGCGCAGTGGATAAAGCCTTGGACTCTCAAGCATGAGGTCCTGGGTTCAATCCCCGGCAGCACATGCACCAGAGTGATGTCTGGTTCTTTCTCTCTCTCCTCCTATCCTTCTCATCAATCAATAAATAAAATCTTAAAAAAAAAAAAAAGTGGAAGTCAGCAGAGAGTGGCCTGCCTGTCGTCCACAGGTGAAGGCTCTGTGCGCCTTGCTGTCGGACTCAAACGTCCTGGTGCAGAGAAACAGCCTGGAGCTTGTCCTCTTCTTCTTCCCGTTCTGCACCAGTCTGGTGAGTCCCGGCGTTCTCCGGGGGTGGCCTGTGCCAATTCCTGGGGTTGGGGGGCACTTAGCTCGGGCTCCCCCAGGAAATGTTTCCGAGACTGTTGTCTTGGGGGGGTCGAGTTCCACATCTTCCCAAGACAGGGCGACCTCAGCCTCCACCTGAGTGCCCTCGCCCTCCATCACAGGGTGCTAGGCCCCCGCCTCTCCTCCTAGAAGCTTTAGATCTAAGGGGGCTGAGTGGCGGCGCACCCAGTGCAGCACACACATTATGTGCCAGAGAGCGGGTTCAGGTCCCCGCTCCCCACCGCAAGGGGAGAAGCTTCATGAGCGGTGAGGCAGGGCCGCAAGCACCTCTCCTTCTCGGTGTCTCTCGCCCCTTCTTTCTCACTCTCTGTCTCTCACCCTTTATTAGTCTCTGGGGATGGTAGAGTCATGCAGACACTGAACCCCAGTGATAACCGTGTGGGAAAAACAAGTAGAATCCTAGGACGCGCTGAGACCTCAAGACCACAAGCATTTAGTTTCTATTCAGGTTTGACCGACGGGTGAGACAGACCAGAGCATCTCTCTGGCACATGCGGCACAGAGGGTGGACGCAGGGCCTCCTGCTGGAGAGTCCGACACTGTAGCCGCTGCCCCCGCCGCCACGCTGTGAGAACCCAGCTCACTCACGCCTCCTCGGCCTTTGCCCCGGCTCTGCTCCTCACATCCGCCTGATGTCTGCCAGTGCTTGTCTCTTTCCTCCTCGCTTATTTCAGAAAGCACGATCCCTTCCACTTCCTTCCCTGTTGTAGCAAAAGATGGGACCTCAGCCCTTCCCACAGCACCCCCAAACACAGCTCCCTGGGAGCAGCTCCCACAGCACCCCTAGATTACAACTCCCTGGGAGCAGCTCCCACAGCACCCCCAAACACAGCTCCCTGGGAGCAGCTCCCACAGCACCCCCAGAACACGGCTCCCTGGGAGCAGCTCCCACAGCACCCCCAAACACAGCTCCCTGGGAGCAGCTCCCACAGCACCCCCAGAACACGGCTCCCTGGCAGCAGTTCCCACAGCACCCCTAGATCACAGCTCCCTGGGAGCAGCTCCCACAGCACCCCCAGAACACGGCTCCCTGGCAGCAGTTCCCACAGCACCCCTAGATCACAGCTCCCTGGGAGCAGTTCCCACAGCACCCCCAGAACATAGCTCCCTGGCAGCAGTTCCCACAGCACCCCTAGATCACAGCTCCCTGGGAGCAGTTCCCACAGCACCCCCAGAACACAGCTCCCTGGCAGCAGTTCCCACAGCACCCCTAGATCACAGCTCCCTGGGAGCAGTTCCCACAGCACCCCAAAACAGCTCCCTGGGAGCAGCTCCCACAGCACCCCTAGATCGCAGCACACACGGAACACTGCACAGTCCCCACAGCACCCCTAGGTGACAGTTCCCTGCTCAAAGCATGGGGTCCTTCCCAATCCCAGAGAGCTGCGGTGAAGGCAGGAGTGAGCTGACCCAGCCGCGTAGTCGGACCGGCAGGGCAGGGCGGCCTGGCAGGAAGCCACTGACCCACCTGGCCCTCCCCTCGCAGTAGCGCCTGCCCTGTCCCCAGCAGGACCCCCAGGAGAGCGCCGTCCCCCTGCGCAGAGCTGACGTCGTGGAGATCCTGGCCGCGGCCACACACACCCTGCTGCGCAGGGACATGTCTCTCAACAGGAGGTTGTACGCCTGGCTGCTAGGTAGGGCGTCCATGGGCAGAGCAGTGGGGACCCGTCAGGCGCCCTGGTGGGGTGCTCATAGCTGGAGTACACGCACACCGTGCCAGGCATGAGGCCCTGGGCTCAGCTGCCAGCACCATGGACAGCATGGAGGGGGCGCAGTTCATGGATGGTGGAGTGGTGATGTGGGGTCTCTTCTCTCTCAGCACCATGCACAGCATCCAGGGAGCCCATGGAGGGTGGGCAGGGCTGTGGGGTCTCTCCTCTCTCAGCACCATGCACAGCACTCAGGGAGCCCATGGAGGGTGGGCAGGGCTGTGGGGTGTCTCCTCTCTCAGCACCAGGCACAGCACCCAGGGAGCTCCATGGAGGGTGGGCAGGGCTGTGGGGTGTCTCCTCTCTCAGTACCATGCACAGCACCCAGGGAGCTCCATGGAGGGTGGGCAGGGCTGTGGGGTGTCTCCTCTCTCAGTACCATGCACAGCACCCAGGGAGCCCCATGGAGGGTGGGCAGGGCTGTGGGGTCTCTCCTCTCTCAGCACCCTGCACAGCACTCAGGAAGCCCCATGGAGGGTGGGCAGGGCTGTGGGGTGTCTCCTCTCTCAGTACCATGCACAGCACCCAGGGAGCCCCATGGAGGGTGGGCAGGGCTGTGGGGTCTCTCCTCTCTCAGCACCCTGCACAGCACTCAGGAAGCCCCATGGAGGGTGGGCAGGGCTGTGGGGTGTCTCCTCTCTCAGCACCAGGCACAGCACCCAGGGAGCCCCATGGAGGGTGGGCAGGGCTGTGGGGCTCTCTCCTCTCTCAGCACCCTGCACAGCACCCAGGGAGCCCATGGAGGGTGGGCAGGGCTGTGGGGTCTCTCCTCTCTCAGCACCAGGCACAGCACCCAGGGAGCCCATGGAGGGTGGGCAGGGACTGGGTGTCTCCTCTCTCAGCACCAGGCACAGCACCCAGGGAGCCCCATGGAGGGTGGGCAGGGCTGAGGAATCATTCTCTCTCTCTCTCTCTCTGTCCACCATGCACTGTACCCAGGGAGCCTCATGGAGAGTGGGGCAGGACTGTGGAGTCTCTCCCTCTCCGGTCTCAGAATCTAGGTTAAAAATTGCTTCAGAGAGGTAGCTCAGTGGTATCCTACTTACATGATATGGGTTTCATTCCCCTGCACCCCATAAACATAAAAAGGCAGGAGCCAGGGTGTGGCTGACTGGCTGGAGCACGCGCCCTGTGTGAGAGGCCCTGCAGCAGTCTCTCCTCACGTGGAAGCACCACAGAGACCCTGGGAGAGCTCTGTGGGCTGTGGAGCTGCGCTGGCAGCAGGCACTGGCCAGATCTCGTCTCCTGCTGGGAGAATCCAGAGAATTTTTTTTTTTTAATTGACGGACCAACAGTTTACAGAACAGTTGACCCAGGTGTCGGCATATGGTACCACACCTCATCTCCCCGTGACAGGTGTCTGCAAACACTCCTACCCACTCCCAGCTTGGGTCCTTTCCCACTGTCCTGCACCAGGACCCCAAAGCCCCCCGTCTCCTCAACCCCTCTCCCTGTCTCCCTTCCCCAGAGTCCTTTGCTTTGCTGCAATACTCTGAGCCCAGTCAGATTTGTCTTTTTGTTTCCCCTTTTCTGTTCTTATTTCTCCACTTCTGTCCATGCGTGAGGTCATCCCATCTTCATCCTTCTCTTTCTGGCTGATGTCACTTCACATGATTCCTTCAGGCTCCATCCCAGATGAGGTGAAGAAGGGGAAGTCACCATGTTTAATAGCTGAGTGGTATTCCGTTGTGCATCTAGACCAGCACTTTCTCAGCCCCTCAGCCTCAGCTGGCGTTGGACAGCTGGGTTGCCTCCACGTTGGGGCTGCTGTAAACTGTGGGTCTTTCACCTGCCAGAGCACAAGACCTCCAGGTGCCCAGTGTCCTGCAGCTGACCCAAGGGGGGTGGCTGTCTTCCAGGCTCAGACATTAAAGGCAACACCATCATGCCAGAAACCAAAACCTCGAAGTCCTATGAAAACCCGTCCTTGTATTTTTTCGAAACCTATTCCAAGGATCTCCTCGTTGAGGTAAAGAGATGCTTCCGGAAAGTTCTCTCCATCCAAGGCCTTCCTTGGGGGTGGGGGTGGGGGTGTTGTTCCTTGGCATTGTTTGCCAGGTCCCCGAGCCAGCTTCCGGCATGTTCCGGGCACACAGTCAGGAGCGTTGCAGCACACCCATCTGGCGCTGTGAGTGCTGCTCTCTACTTCAGAGACTCATCTGTAATTCTGTATTAATGGGAGCAAGAGACGCCAGGGGTCAGACTCGGGACCTCAAGCCTTGAAATCCATGGGCTTTCTCCCCTGCGCTGCCTCCCGAGCCGAGGTTGGCAGAGCAGCTGTGGTGAGAGTAGCCGCAGTGTCCGACACGGCCGTGGGGCTGGGTCTCCTGTCCGCAGGCCCTGGGGGAGATTCTGCACCAGGAGTTCACCCAGACCGACGGGGAGGAGCGGCTCCATGCCTACCTGAAGCCTTTCCGCCTCCTCCTCAGCCTGCTGGACAAGCCAGAGATAGGTGAGGGGGCACGTGCCACTCCCGGGCCAGAAGACAGTCCACTGGGGAGGGCGCAAACCCCAGCACCACACGGGAGTGCCGTATGGCACTGGGGGAAGCTAGCTCTGTCTCTCTATGTAGATGTTTTAGAAGCTGACCCTTGAGCCTGCAAGATAGCACCTTCAGATATGGTGCTGCCTCGCCATGTGCATGGCCCAGGTTCAAGCCCTGACAGTGTAAAAAGTGTTCACACACACACACACATACACACGGGCGCCACGTGTAGCTCTGCCACTGATCTGAAAGCAAAAGGCCTTTTTAAAAAATTTTTATAATCTTTATTTATTCATTGGATAGACACAGACAGAAATTGAGAGGAAGAAGGAGGTAGAGAGGGAAAGACACAGAGACCTCTGCAGCCCTGCTTCACCACTTGCAAAGCTTTCCCCCTGTAGGTGGGGGCTAGGGGCTTGAACCTGGGTCCCTGCGCACTGTAATGTGTGCACTCAACAAGGTGCGCCACAGCCTGGCCCCGAAAGGGCTTCTTTCTCTGACGGTTCTCTCTCTGTTTGCAGGCCCTCAGGTGGTTGAGGACTTGTTCCTGGAAGTTATCCGGGCTTTTTATTCTTACTGCAGCAATGCTCTCGGCTCTGACCTGACACTGAGCTATACTCAGAGCGGGTGCTCCCCGATAAGGTAGGCACCCTGGGGCCCGCCCAGGGCACCCGAGGGCCTGTGCTCCGAGGCCCTTAAGCAGGGTGGGGGCTGGGGGCTTCCCCTGACTTTGGACTGTAAGCGTGACGTCACCCTTCAGCACTAGGTTTTGCTCCAGTGCTGTTTGAACATAGTTCCAGAGAAATGAGCCCAGGGCCTCATGCATGCACCAGACATTCTCTCTGACCCAGGTTTGTTTCTGTGTGCTCTAAGAAGGGAAGAGGGACAGAGGGGGAGATGCCATCCACAAAGCTCCCCCCCCCACACCTCCCAGTGCTGTCCATGGAGCCGCCAGGTGGTGTCAGGATTCTAACCCAGGGCTTCCTGCATGGCTTTTCTCTACCCACTGAACCATCTCTCAGCCCCATGATGGCATCCTCTGTACACACATCCTTGTGTGATTTCCATAGGACAGAGGCCTTAAATAACTCCTCTGAGTCACGGAAGATACACAGGCCTGAATCAAGTTCCTGAATGGTCAGACCACACTATTCCAGTTATCTGCCCGTGACCTGCAGTTGGCTTTTACTGTCAGATGTTCATTTTCGTGGCTCGTAGTTTCCACACAGGATCCCACAAATGATGACTCAAAGACTCAAGTCTGTTCTTTGAGAAGCCCGGCGGCTTACATCCCCTACTGTCCTTCAGGAAGACAGAGAGTAGTGCAGCCCTGACCACCGGGCCCCCTGCTTTTTATCAGCTGGTTACAAGTTGCCTCAAAGGGATTCCAAAGCAGCGCGTATCAGCGAAAAGCGTGACAGTTGTTAACAAGGGGAACAGAAGGGAGACAGGACATATGCAGAAGGGGCTGCTCCAGAGAGAGAGAGAGCAGGGCCATCGAATCCCCTCTGACAAGCTCACAGTATTGCAAGGGCTCTCCCAACTACTGCGCCGTACGGAGTCTTGGCGGATACACAGCTGCAGAGGCTGACAAGTCAGGCCCTTCCTCATCCGCATCAGGTCCTGTCAAGCTATGGCTGGGCGCTCTGGCGCTGGAGCTGTGGTGTCCACACGCCCCAGTTAGTGTTTGAGAAGTTCCAGGTGTTGTCGGCCCTGCAGAGAAACGAGGCCACGGGCTGTGCAAACCTGAGGCGAACACAAGCCCGGCGTGCTAAGAGATGTGTTCAGGGCCCCCTCTCACAGCCAGACTCTTTTAACAGTAGTTCTCTTGTTTTGAAGGTTTATTTATTTGCGTGTCTATTTTTATTTTATAAGAGAGGAGGCAGGCAAAAGGCCCACTCTGTTATACCCTGCTGGGGTGTGGACTCAGTGGCCTCACGCATTTAGGGAATGTCCTCTCCCCACCGAGTCAGTCCCCTCCCCGGCTGCTGGAGTCACTTTTCAACGTGTTTCTGTTTTTCTGTTTTAACCAGAGCACTGCTCCACTTAGGCTTCTGGTAGTGCTATGGATTGAACCTTGGACATAGGAACTTCAGGCACAGGCGTCTTTTTGCATGACCACTGTGCTGTCTGCCCCAAATGTGTTTGTAAGCTAGTGGGTTGGTATGAATCTATGTAGGCTAACGTCCTGCAAAGTCTCTCCTGAGTAAGAACACTGGCAGACTTAGATGCACCAGGCAGTCCCTGTCATTCACTCTAGAAATCAGGCGTTACTTAGTCAACTAGAGCTTTTCAGACTGACGCCAGGGATCTGTCAGAGAGTATGTGGGCCCTCGCCCGGACTGTGCACAGCTTTGCCATGTGTGAGACCCAGGTTCAAGCCCGGCCCCCACTGCAGTGGAGGGAGCTTCATTGTTGGGGTGCCTGTCACTCCTCCTCTCCCCATTATGTCTGTCTCTGTTTTTAAAAGGCAAACAGAGGAGCCGGGTGGTAGTGCACCTGGTTAAGTGTACGTATCACCACACACAAGGACCCAGGTTCAAGCCCCTGGTCCCCACCTGCAGGGGGAAGCTTCACGAGCGGTAGAGCAGGGCTGCAGGGGTCTCTCTGTCTCTCTCCCCCCTCCTCCCTTTCAATTTTTCTCTTTCCTGTCAAATAAAATAAGGGTTTTTTTTTAAAAAAAAAAAAAAAAGTCCAGGTGTATAGAAGACAGCAACAGGAAGAGGAAGTGGAGGAGGGGAGAGGGAAATACTGGCACCTAGGGGTTAGGGAGACAGCTTAGTGGGCAGAGCACAGGCTTTGCACTCCCCGGCTCATCCTGACACCACAGAAGCTAGAGCCAGGCCCTGGCTTCTCTCTGACGAAACGCTTTTCCTATCACACGGGAAATAAAGTAGATCTTGAAAAGCAAACGACTGAGGGGGCCGTGCGGCGACACACCCAGCTAAGCGCACATACCGCTACACCCAAGGACCCGGGTTTGAGCTTCCTCTCCCCACCTGCAGGGGGGGATGCCTCACAAGCAATAAAGAAGGTCTGCAACTGTCTCTCTGCCTCTCTCTCTCCCTCTCCCTCTCTCATTCCCCCTCTCAATTCCTCTCTGTCCTGTCCAATAAAATAGAAAGAACAAAAGGAAAAAAAATGTCCAACAGGAGCGGTAAATTATTCCTAGTGCCAGCACTGAGCCCCAGTGACAACCCTAGTGGCAAAACAAACAAACACCTGAGCACAGAGTGTCCCAGAGCTGGGCAAGCCTTCTCTCCCGGCCTCCCTGCCTCCCCCTGCACAGCACCATCAAGGAGAACAAGCACGCCTCGGAGATCGTGAAGACGGTGAACCTGCTGCTGACGTCACTGAGCGCAGACTTCCTCTGGGACTACATGACACGCTGCTTCCTGTCCGCCCTCGGGTGAGCAGCACCGGCCCGTCGGGGGGGGGGGACTCGGTGCAGTCAGGTCACGCACAGCCTGCTGCCCCCGGGTGGTCTCAGGAGGGGGGCGAGAGCTCACCAGTTAGGGCGCATGCCTTGCCGAACCCGGGACCCAGGGTCAGGCCCCGGTACCAGTCGGGGATGTTCAGGCCGTGGGCAGAAGCCCCAGTGCCCTGGTGTTTCAGGGGGCCGGGTGGCAGCACACCCCGTTAAGCTCACGAGTCACCACAAGCAAGGGTTCGGGGTCGAGCCCCCGCTCCCCACCTGCAGGGGGCAGGCTCCACAAGCAGTGAAGCATGTCTGCAGGTGTCTCACTTTCTCTCTTGCTGAGATAAAGCCCGAGATAACAGAGCAGGAGCTCACGGCACAGAGACTGAGCCCAGCTGAGCTGAACAGGACAGCGGGTCCGGCCCACAGTCACTGAGCAGAGAAGCAGTGGGGACATCTGACCCGGCCTGTCTATCCAGCTGCCAGCTTTAAAAAACTGAGGGCCGGGTGGTGCTGCACCCAATAGAGCGCACGTTACTGTGCGCAAGGACCCAGGTCCAAGCCCCGGTCTCCCCCTGCAGGGGAGAAGCTTCATGCATGGTAGAGCAGGGCTGTAGGTGTCTCTCCTTCTCTCTCCTTTCCTCTTCACTTGGATCGTGATCAGAAAAAGAGAGTCAAGAGAAATAAAGCTCCCAGGAGTGGTGGAATCATAGTGTAGGCCACGGGACAGCAATAACTCTGGTGACAAAAAAAAAAAAAAAAACATGAAATACATTTTCAATGTAAGATAAATACTGCCCTACAGTTCAGCAGTGGGATCAGACTACGCAACTTTGGCTTTGAAGGTGTGTTTATTAAAGCAGGGAGAAAGGGGGGCAGGGAGGGAAGGAGAAGCGGAGCTCAGGTGATGGCCGGGATCGAACTCAGGGCCTCATGCCTGAGAGTCCAACTGTCTCTCCACCACCATAAGGCTAAGTTGCGGCTGTTCCATGGGAGGAAGCCCTGCCTCACGTGGCTGTCCAGCCCCCTCTCCATGACCACGACCCCGGTCTGGGTCGGGAGCCTGGAGTCTCAGCTGGGGGCACTGCCACGAGGGCTGAGGCCACCCCAGTCACAGGACAGGAAAGTCCTGTCGGCAGAACCTGTGCAGGGGGCGGGGGGGGGGGGTCCTGAAGGCTCGAGAAGCTTCTGGGTGCATTTCCAGGTTAGGGGACCCTCGTCCCCAGAACCCAATGGGGGAGCCACGGGACCTGCCTTTCCTGGTGTCGGACGAAGCATGAGGGCACTGGAGCAGAGCACCCACAGGCCACCAGGCCCAGTACTGCCTTTGCCAGAGTTACTGACGAGTCACGCATGGGGGCCGACGGGTGGTGCTCTGGCAGAGGGCACACGTCCCCATTCGTGAGGACTTCAGTTTAAGCCACAGGCCAACACACAGCAGCACCTGCAGGGGAGGGAACTTCACAGGCAGTGGAGCTCTTCTGTGGGGTCTCTCCCGCTCTCCCTGTCTCTCTCTCCCTCTCTTCGTCTCTGTCTCTCATGCTCCATCCAGAGGAGAGAAGGGGAAAAAATGGCCACCAAGAGGCGTGGAACCATAAAGGCACTGACCCAGTGCAATAACCCTCATGTAAGGACAGAGATGAAGGGAGGAAGGAAGATGGGTGGAGTGAGCCCGGGGCCACACCATCCTGAACACACCCAGTTGTTGGTGTTCACGTGGGTGGCCTCACAACCGAGGTAGCCGCTGGCTTCCCTGTGCCAATTTAAGGGACTGTGCAAACATAGGGAACTCCAGGGGAAAATTCAGGTGTGAACAACCTGATTTATTCAGGAAAAAGACGGGGCCTATATAGCAGAGTGGAACAAAGAACATTTTTCACATATGTCAGTAATCATGGGTTTCCAAAAGGTCAGTACCCTTACGGTGAAAGGGTTAAGGAATGACAAGAATTGATAGGGGTAGTGAAAAGGTCAGGATGATTAGTTACCATGAGGCAAGGGTGCTAACTAACTAAAGGTATTAAGGAAAACATGGTGGTTAAACCAGCAGAGTGAAATAAAGCTGAGAAGAACAGAATATTGATGTAAGGCGTAGTGATCAAAGAACGAGGAAATAATGTGTGTGGGTCTCACTGTTAGGTTGCTGACAAGACAGGGTGATGGAGTATAGTTTGCATGTGATCAAAGACGGTGAACTTATAGTGAACTTTAAGTGAACTTTCAAGCAGGCAACCATTTGGTTTGTAGCAGGGGAATGAATGGGTTAAGTGTTAGAGGGTGCAGGCCATTGTGAAGCCTGGGAGACCAACAAGGGGGAACTGAGTCAGGAAAGCTTTTCCCTCCAAGCTCCATCCCAGAAAGGGAGAGGCTGACAGGTGGGATGTCTTTTCAGACCCCCATCTCAAGGATGGGGGAGTTCCCCTAGGCCCCACCATGCTTTCACATAATCCCACACCCAATCTCATCAGATACACAAATGTAATTCCTTTCAGAAGGATGGGGTAGGAGCTGGGCAGTGGCACACTGGTAGAGTATATGCGTTACCATGCTCGAGGACCCGGGTTCAAGCCCTCCGTCCCCACCTGCAGGGGGGAGACTTCACGAGCAGTGAGGCAGGGCTGCAGGTGTCTCTCTGTCTCGCTCCCTCTCTATGTCCCCTTCCCTCTTGATTTCTCTCTTTCTCCATCCAATGAATAAATAAGAAAATAAAATATTTTTTGAGAAAAGAACAAGGCACCTTTCTGTCCTCAAGTCCCTGGTTCGGTCCCCAGCACCACATGGGAGCTCCGTGAACAGCAGGACCAGGGGGAGCTCTGTGGACGATGGAGCAGAACTGTTGTGTCCCTCCTCTCTCTCTCTCTCTCTCTCTCGAATCAAAGAGTGAGAGATTGGGATGGGGGTGGAGGCAGGTGCCACCCCCCCGGAGAGCACATGTCAGCAGGGAGGGAGGGCTGATCTGGCTGTCCTGTGCCCACACAGGCAAGAGAAGCAACAGCGCCCCGGACCGGGGTCCTCCAGTCCACCGCCCAGCGTCTCCGAGCTCTGCACCCTCCTGGTGTTCCTGTTGGGCGTCATCCCCCTGGTGAGGCCCCGCCCCGCCCCGCCCCGCCCCACCATGCCAGCCATACATGCTAGGGCACAGCCTTGAACCCCAGCACCCTGGGTAAGTGCCATAGCACCAGGGGAAGCTCTGGGCCTGTGGTGAGCCTCTACCTCTCTCCAAATGCAAAGGCAGACACGGTGCATGCTGGGAACAGCCAACTGGCCACAGACAGAGCAGGAGTGAACCAGAGCAGACCCGCAAGCCCCCACCTCCTCCACAGGCCTCCTCCCGGGCCAAGACACCATGCCTCCCCGTGTCTGCTTCAAAAGGGGTCATGGCTCCAGAGCCACCCATCTGAGGGCCAGGCTGGAGTGACCTAATCCCGATGCCAAGCAGGGACCTCCCCTCCGTACCCCAGCCATTCAGGAGTGAGAGTCCCCCCCCCCCCCCGGCTGCACATGTGCCTGAGTAACCTCTGGTTCTCTCTCTATTTCTTTCTCTCTTAGTAATGAATACATATGATCTTTTTTAAACTTAAATTCTTTTTAATTAGATTTTTAAAAAATCATTCCAATTTGAGGACAAATGTGAAACTCCCCCACTCTTTGAAAAAAAAGGAATTTTCTAGTCGAGGGAAGAGCTTCAGGGGCCTAGTGTGGGGGTGAGTCCCTGGTATTTATCCCTGGCACTTCCTAAACAAATGGACCATCCTAGAAGGCCAGCCCTGGTCTTGGCCGCATGCCTGAAAAAGATTTAAAAATGACTTCCCTGCTGCTAAAATAAACAGAATCTCTGGTGGTCCAGGAGGTGGACCAATGGATAAAGCATTGGGTTCTCGACCATGAGGTCCCGAGTTCGATCCCTGGCAGCACATGTACCAGAGTGATGGCTGGTTCTTTCTCTCCTCCTTTCTTTCTCATGAATAAATAAATAAATAAATAAATTTAATAAATAAATAAATCAATAAACAGAATCTCTGAAGATGCCACCAAGGGATACCGTTTTCCCTGCATATGCACTGTCGAGACTGGACTTTTATCTTCTATTTATTATTGAGAGATAGAGAGAGAGAGAGAGAGAGAAAGAGAGAGAGAGGGGAAGGGCCAAAGCATCCCCTGGCACATGCAGCCCTGGGTTTTAACTCAGAGCCTCTCACCTGTGGGTCCCAGGAGGGCCCCCAGCACCACCCAGTCTGCTGACCAGCTGCCCCGCTGCCCCGTGTTCACCCCGCCCCGGCAGGAGCTGTACTCAGAGGTGCAGACGCAGTACCTCCCGCAGATGCTGGGCTGCCTGGTGCAGGCCCTGGCCGTGGCGACAGGGGCCCTGAGCCTGCCTGAGCTCACGCTTGTCCTCAAGACCTGCTTCAAGGTGCTCAGCAAGGTCCAGATGCCACCCTCCTACCTGGACTTAGACTCCGCCAGCGGCAGCTCAGTGAGTGTGTCCGAGGGATGGGCTGCAGGTGTCCCCCAGGCTGAGGGGCTATGTGGCTTCTGGGGGCAGAGTCAGAGCCGGGAGGGGCAGCTCCCCCAGGAGGGCACATCCCAGGGCGTGTGCACAGCCCAGGGTTCAGCCCTGGCACGGCATGCCAGAGCCCTGGAACTGGGGGAAGCTCTGGTGCTGAACTGTCTCTGAAATAAAAAGAAGAGGCAGAGTTGTTTTTGGGTTTTTTTCTTCCATTTTTAAGGAGTAGGGAGCTGCTGCCTATCTTCTTCCCCCTGCTGTGCCACCTTCATTTCATCATCAGCTTCTGTACCAGGCTTCTCTCCATGGAGAGGGCTGTGACTGAGGGTCTGGGGAAATCGCTTGACGTGATAGTGCACAGGACTGGCATGCCTGAGGCCCCAGGTTCAATCCCCAGTATCATTGGAAGCCATAGCTGAGCAGTGCTCTGGAGTGTGTGTGATTAAAAGTCTTTTTTAAAAAAATATTTTATTTATTTAATGAGAGAGACAATAGGAAAGAACCAGAGATAGAGAAGCTGACCAGAGCCCTGCTCAGCTCAGGCTGATGGTGGGGCTGGGGGCTGAACCTGGGACCTCAGAGTCTCAGGCAGGAGAGCCTTTTGCAGAACCACCATGCTGTCTCCCCAGTCCCCATCAAAAAACCTTTATTAAAAAAAATAAAAAAGTAACGGGGGCTGGGCAGTGGTGCACCAGTTGAGTACACACATTACCAGGCACGAAGACCCAGGTTCGAGCCCCGGCTCCCCACCTGCAGAGGGGGAAGCTTCACAAGCAGTGAAGCAGGTCTGCAGGTGTCTCTCTGTCTCTCTCCCTCTCTGTCTCCCCCATCCATCTCCCTCTGAACTTCTCTCGGTCTCTATCCAAACTAAAGAAACTAAAATATTAAACAATAAGAACAGCTGGGGTTGGGAACGGCAGGCAGTGCAGGCCCACGGCTGGCCCAGGGCAGTGGTCTTCAAGCCTCCCTTCCTCCCCACAGAGCCCGACCAAAGGTGACCACCCCGATACCTTAGATGCGCTGGCCGTGGGCCCCGGGGACGAGGAGGCCGCCTTCCCGCCGCTGAGGTCCGAGGACAGTGGGATCGGGCTGAGCGCCTCGTCCCCGGAGCTCTGTGAGCACCTGCGGATGCCCCAGGCGCCACCCGAGCAGGACAGGGTGTGGCGGCAGGGAGGCAGCGTGCAGGGGACCCTTCGGGGCGTGCAGGACCTGCTGGCCGCCCTGGCCCACAAGCACGTCTTCGGGGTGGAGCTCCCACCAGAGGGGGAGGAGGAGACCCAGCCAGAGGACACAGGGACAAGGACAGAGGCTGGACAGAGGGACGAAGGGCCCCCACCACCCACCAGGCAGAACTCGGGGGAGCGGCCCCTGGGCGTACCCCAGTTCAAGCAGATGCTCTCGGACCTGTTCACCGTGAGAGGGTCCCCGTTCAGGACCAGGAGCTCGGAGGTGTCACCCACGTCCCCATCATCGTCATCGCCTGGGCCCGGCAGCCCCAGCCGGAAGGTGGGGGCCACGTGGGCCGTGGAGCAGGTGGCCCCAGGCCCCGGGGGGCCCAGCGAGGACTGTCGGGAGGCCCTGGCTGCCGCTTGTCACCTGCTGCTGGATTGTGCCACCTTCCCTGTGTACCTGGCCGCCGAGGAGCTGGAACAGCTCTGTGACTCACTCTTCCAGCCGCCAGGTGAGCAGAGGCGGGGCCCGGGGTGAGTGAGGGCAGCTTCTGGGGCAAGGGGCGGCCCACCCCAGGCCAGAGCCCAGTCTGGACCCCAGACTCAGTGAGGTTCACACTCTCTCTCCTGGCCCCTCTCTTGTGTCTCATCTTCCACCACCACCACTCCTCCTTCCTCTTCTTCCTCTTCTTCTTTTATTATTAGTGACTTAATACTGACTTACAGAACTATAGGGGCCAGGCGGTGGTGCACCTGGCTAAGCACACACTTTACAGTGCGCAAGGACCCAAGTTCAAGCCCGGGGTCCCCACCTGCAGAGGGGAAGCTTCAAAGTGGTGAAGCAGGGCTGCAGGTGTCTCTCTGTATCTCTCCCTCTCTATTTCCTCCTCCCCTCTCAGTTTTTATTTCTATCCAGTAATAAGTAAATAAAAATATTTTTAAAAAATATAAAAATAGGGGGCCGGGCAGTAGCGCAGTGGGTTAAGCACACATAGTTCAAAACTCAAGGACCTGAGTAAGGATCCCAGTTCAAACCCTTGGCTCCCCACCTGCAGGGGAGTCGCTTCACAAGTGGTGAAGCAGGTCTGCAGGTGTCTGTCTTTCTCTCCTCCTCTCTGTCTTCCCCTCCTCTCTCCATTTCTCTCTGTCCTATCCAACAACAACAACAACAATGACAATAATAATAATGATGATGGCAACAAAATGGGAAAACGGCCTCCAGGAGCAGTGGATTCATAGTGCAGGCACCAAGCCTCAGCAATAACCCTGGAGGAAACAACAACAACAAACCTCCAAGCTGGGCATTTTCAGCATGTGAGAAATCCAGCCAGCACACAAAACCAAAACCAGACTGTGTCCCGTTTGTTCTGTCTCCTCCAAAGGGGGTAGTCTGGGAACCTGCCTGCAGGGGGCGCTGTCGTCACCTGACTCTCCTGGTTTCTGTCCTCCCTGCTTGGCTCCCTTCCAGGCACCGGGGACATCAGCTTCCCCGCTTGGCTCAAGTCCCTGATGACCATCTGCTGCTGCGTCTCTGACTGCTCCCTCCAGAACGTGGCCATCGCCACCCTCCTGGAAGTGATCAACCACTCCCAGTCCCTGGCCCTGGTCATCGAGGACAAGGTGAAGCGCCAGCAGCGCTCCGGACACAGCCCGTTCTTCAGCAAGCTACAGATGGTGACGGTCCCCCCCGTCGCTCCAGGAATCCTGAAGGTCATTGCTGAGAAGACAGACTTTTACCAGGTATTTCCCAGCGGGAAGGATGGAGGGCATGGGACCCCATCACCCTCCTCCCAGGCCCTTCACCTGAGGCGGTCGGTCAGTAGACACTGTGTGGCCCGATGCCCAGGGTCAGCGCTTGCCTCTGGGAAGGCCAGCTCGTGACAGAACCAAAACGTTTATTTCAGATGCTGACAGTCCGAGGAGATGGCAGGATCAAACCCCCTCACCCTCAGCTCCGGGTCTGGGCTTTGTAAAGAGAAGGCGTGAGAGTGGGGCGGCAGGGGGCTCTGTGAGAGAAAGAAAGGGAGTCCAGTCCTTCTGCTGTGCAGCTGGCTCCAGCAAAGTGATGGCTCCATCACCAGGTCAGGGCACACTTCAGTCCCTGAAGGACTGAGCCCCGGTGCTTGGCAGGTCAGCTTCCAGAATCTCCCCAGTGGGGCTCTGTGTTTCCCTCCCCATCCTTCTGCTCCCTGCTCCTAGCTAAGTAATACCCAGTGCAGGAGAAGATTCCTTACCACTAAGCATCAGACAAGGCAAGGGAGAGACCCTGGGAGAATACGGAGAGACAGGCAACAGGCCAGGGAAAAGTAGCCCAGCAGGCCAGGCTGGTAGGGGCCACAGGCAACGCGCCCATGGCCTAATTCTTGTGCGTGGCCAGCAGTGACCTGTCACTTCTCAGACACTGACTGGTGTCAGTGGATGTCGTAGCTCCAAGCCACGATCCTGATGGGATCGAGGAGAGGATTCCACACACTGCTGAGCATTGCAGCCGGAAATAAGAAATAAGAAGGCTGAGATTCCCTTAGGGTTAGCCAGTCCAGAGAGACCTTCAAACCAAGAATACCAGTTTGTAGAAGACTTCATAGTTTCACTACCCCTTATCAGTGGTCTGCCTTACGCAGATTTTTCTGCTCTGTTCTGTTCCCCCTTAAACAAAGCATTCTGTGTTTTGCTGACTTAAGCTGTCTGAGAATCCCTTTGATACAGCTTGTAACTGACTAATAAAAGGCGAATAACCCAGAAAGCTGCCGTACAGGCATCCATTCCCTCTTCATTCCCTCTTCACCCTGCAGCAGTGGTGGTCTGGGAAGGGTTCTCGCCAACTGCCTCTTTTTTTAAAAAATTTATTTATGAAATGGAAATACTGACAAGACTATAGGATAAGAGGGGTACATTTCCACATACTGCCCACCCTCAGAACGGTGTATCCCCATCCCCTCTGCTGATAGCTTTCCTATTCTTTATCCCTGTGGGAGTATGGACCCAGGATCACTGTGGGATGCAGAAGGTGGAAGGTCTGGCTTCTGTAATTGCTTCCCTGCTGAACATGGGCGTTGACAGGTCAATTCTCCCAGCCTGTCTCTCTCTTTCCCTAGTGGGGCGGGGATCTGAGGAGGCGGGGCTCCAAGACACATAGTGGGGTCCTCTGCCCAGGGAACTCGGGTTGGTATCGTGGTAGCATCTGGAACCTGGTGGCTGAAAAAGAGTTAAGATATAAAGCAGAACAACTCGATGACTAATCATGAGCCTAGAGGCAAGAATATTGCACATGAAGATTTGGGGGGTCTCCGTTTTGGAAAAAAGCTAGTAGGTCTGTTTTAGGTATATTTCAGAGGCCTCGTGACTTACTTTATAAGATACAGTTATATATAAATAGCATAAAAGGACATAAGTTATGGTGAAATCTTGTATGACACAGCAAATCCTAACAATAGGATCTTAAAAGTCAACCCAATTGCAAATGATTTGGTTCTAACCGACTGCCTTTTGTCCTGTCTGCTGTCTCTGTTGGCGCCATGCCCAGCTCTTTTCTGGCTTCTAGATCTCTTGTTTTTAAGCATATCCTAGTCTGGCCCAGTTAAAGTCGCGCCCCTCTGCAAGACTCCTCCTGGAGTCCGTTACTGAGGTCTTTTCCCACCCAGAAGTCTTCTTCCTAGTTGTGTCTTTCCGCTGCCAGCCTGTGGTCTCCGGGTTGACGAGTTACGAAGCCAATGCAGTCATGGGCCTCCCTGCTTCCTCCTCCTCGTCGTCTTTACTCCCCTCTAAGATCTCTGAAACCTTTGAGGATGCTCTGCTCTGGGGTCATGGGAGGTTGGCGCACCTGCTTAAACACACACGGTACTAAGCACAAGGACCCACGCAAGGATCTGGGTTTGAGCACCTGGCTCCCCACCTGCAGGGTGGACACTTCACAAGCAGTGAAGCGGGTCTGCAGGTGTCTCTCTTTCTCTCTCCCTCTATACCTCCCTCTCCCCCTCCCCTCTCAATTTCTCTCTGTCCTATCCAATAAACTGGGGGGAAGTAGCTATAGGAGCAGTGGATTCATAGTGCCAGCACCAAGCCCCAGCAATAACCCTGGAGGCAAAAGAGAAAGAGACAGAGAGACAGAGAATACTTTCCGGTAGTAGCTTGTGTCTGGTTGGCCTAAGGGTGGGCTTCTTGAGTCTGCTCTGCTCTCCTGTCTGCTGGTGCAGTTTGCCTGTGCCCTGAGGATTCCCAGCCGGCAGTGCAGGTGGATGCTGGCCCCCGCTGGGGCAGGGGCAGCGTGGGCTGGGAGGCAGCGTGGGCTGAGCAGGCCCCTCCTGTGTTCACCCGGCCTCCGTCCATCCCCCCCCCCCCGTGACCAGAGGGTGGCGCATGTGCTCTGGGACCAGCTGGACAAGGAGAGCCGGGAGCATCACGTCCCCTGTGTGGACCTCTTCTACCGGCTGCACTGCCTGGCCCCCACTGCCAGCGTCTGCGAGGACATCATCTGCCATGCCCTCCTGGACCCGGACAAGGTGAGTTCCCGTCACCACAGCCCAGCTCCCACCCGGGCCCCATTGCCAGGCTGCCCGCACAGCCCTTCACCTGTCCGGGCCATACTCAGGGCATCTCCAGCTGGGGGCCTGGCAGTGCTCACACCCTGATCCCCACACGCGGAAGCATCCTGGAGTCTCCGAACTCGGAGGCCCCAGTGGCCTGGAGGTTGGCAGACCCCGTACGTCCCCGCAGCGTTTCTGGAGCTCCCTGGAGAGCGGAGCATACTGGAAGTCCTGGGTCTCCTCTGTGGGCAGGCAGCTTCCATGCTCCTGCAGGCTTTGGGCCTGGCCCTTTCTGGGGACACTCAGATACCCAAGTCTTTTGTGTTTTCTGAGGATGCAGCCCTGCATACCAGCTGCCCCGAGGGGGTGGGGTGCAGGTTCCTAAAAGTGGGCCTTTGTTAGAGAGCACGGTGGGACTGAGCTGTTCTCCCCTCTCCCTGCCACCCCTGGTGCCAGCCACCAGGCACTGCTGAGCACACTCGGGGAAAGAGTGGGTTCCACTAGGCTACCCTGTTCTCACCTCTTCCTGAATCAAGGAGACAAGGATGGAAGCTCTGTTCAGATTCTCTGTCATCTGGCACCTGACAAGAGAGACCCAAGGCAGCCGAGTGGCGTCCCACAACCGCTCCTTCGATCGGTGAGGAGCGTCTGCGTCGGGGTTAGCCTGTGACGGGCTCACCAGCCTGCCATTCCTGCACATGGTTTGAAGAAGCCCAGGGTCTCCCGTCATCCCTATAACACTGAGCCGCTTCCCATCCAACTTTCATTCTGTAGTTTGAGAGAGGGGAAGGGAAAGGGAAAGAGGGAGAAAGGAAAGGAGAGACCCCACAGCCATGCCCACCCTCCATGGGCTTCCTGGGTGCTGTGCCCTGCCCACCCTCCATGGGCTCCCTGGGTGCTGTGCAGGGTGCTGAGAGAGACCCCACAGCCCTGCCCCACCCTCCATGGGATCCCTGGGTGCTGTTCCTGGTGCTGAGAGAGGAGAGACCCCACAGCCCTGCCCACCCTACAAGGGGCTCCCTGGGTGCTGTGCAGGGTGCTGAGAGAGGAGAGACCCCACAGCCCTGCCCACCCTCCATGGGGCTCCCTGGGTGCTGTGCAGGGTGCTGAGAGAGGAGAGACCCCACAGCCCTGCCCCACCCTCCATGGGATCCCTGGGTGCTGTTCCTGGTGCTGAGAGAGGAGAGACCCCACAGCCCTGCCCACCCTACAAGGGGCTCCCTGGGTGCTGTGCAGGGTGCTGAGAGAGGAGAGACCCCACAGCCCTGCCCACCCTCCATGGGCTCCCTGGGTGCTGTGCAGGGTGCTGAGAGAGGAGAGACCCCACAGTCCAGCCCACCCTCCATGGGCTCCCTGGGTGCTGTGCCTGGTGCTAAGAGAGAGACCCCCCCCAGCCCTGCCCACCCTCCATGGGCTCCCTGGGTGCTGTGCAGGGTGCTGAGAGAGGAGACACCCCACAGCTCTGCCCACCCTCCATGGGCTCCCTGGGTGCTGTGCAGGGTGCTGAGAGAGGAGACACCCCACAGCCCTGCCCACCCTCCATGGGGCTCCCTGGGTGCTGTGCAGGGTGCTGAGAGAGGAGAGACCCAACAGCCCTGCCCACCCTCCATGGGGCTCCCTGGGTGCAGTGCAGGGTGCTGAGAGAGGAGAGACCCCACAGCCCTGCCCACCCTCCATGGGGCTCCCTGGGTGCTGTGCAGGGTGCTGAGAGAGGAGAGACCCCACAGTCCAGCCCACCCTCCATGGGCTCCCTGGGTGCTGTGCCTGGTGCTAAGAGAGAGACCCCACAGCCCTGCCCACCCTCCATGGGGCTCTCTGGATGCTGTGCAGGGTGCTGAGAGAGGAGAGACCCCACAGCCCTGCCCACCCTCCATGGGGTTCCCTGGGTGCTGTGCAGGGTGCTGAGAGAGGAGAGACCCCACAGTCCAGCCCACCCTCCATGGGCTCCCTGGGTGCTGTGCCTGGTGCTAAGAGAGAGACCCCCCAGCCCTGCCCACCCTCCATGGGCTCCCTGGGTGCTGTGCAGGGTGCTGAGAGAGGAGACACCCCACAGCCCTGCCCACCCTCCATGGCGATCCCTGGGTGCTGTACCTGGTGCTGAGAGAAGAGAGACCTCACAGCCCTGCCCACCCTCCATGGGGCTCTCTGGATGCTGTGCAGGGTGCTGAGAGAGGAGAGACCCCACAGTCCAGCCCACCCTCCATGGGCTCCCTGGGTGCTGTGCCTGGTGCTAAGAGAGAGACCCCCCAGCCCTGCCCACCCTCCATGGGCTCCCTGGGTGCTGTGCAGGGTGCTGAGAGAGGAGACACCCCACAGCCCTGCCCACCCTCCATGGGGCTCTCTGGATGCTGTGCCTGGTGCTAAGAGAGGAGAGACCCCATAGCCCTGCCCACCCTAAAATGGGGCTCCCTGGGTGCTGTGCAGGGTGCTGAGAGAGGAGAGACCCCCCACAGCCCTGCCCACCCTCCATGGGCTCCCTGGGTGCTGTGCAGGGTGCTGAGAGAGAAGAGACCCCACAGCCCTGCCCACCCTCCATGGGCTCCCTGGGTGCTGTGCCTGGTGCTGAGAGAGGAGAGACCCCACAGCCCTGCCCACCCTCTATGGGCTCCCTGGGTGCTGTGCCTGGTGCTGAGAGAGGAGACACCCCACAGCCCTGCCCACCCTCCATGGGGCTCTCTGGATGCTGTGCCTGGTGCTAAGAGAGGAGAGACCCCATAGCCCTGCCCACCCTAAAATGGGGCTCCCTGGGTGCTGTGCATGGTGCTGAGAGAGGAGACACCCCACAGCCCTGCCCACCCTCCATGGGCTCCCTGGGTGCTGTGCAGGGTGCTGAGAGAGGAGAGACCCCACAGCCCTGCCCACCCTCCATGGGGCTCTCTGGATGCTGTGCAGGGTGCTGAGAGAGGAGAGACCCCACAGCCCTGCCCACCCTCCATGGGGCTCCCTGGGTGCTGTGCAGGGTGCTGAGAGAGGAGAGACCCCCCAGCCCTGCCCACCCTCCATGGGCTCCCTGGGTGCTGTGCAGGGTGCTGAGAGAGGAGACACCCCACAGCCCTGCCCACCCTCCATGGGGCTCTCTGGATGCTGTGCCTGGTGCTAAGAGAGGAGAGACCCCATAGCCCTGCCCACCCTAAAATGGGGCTCCCTGGGTGCTGTGCAGGGTGCTGAGAGAGGAGAGACCCCCCACAGCCCTGCCCACCCTCCATGGGCTCCCTGGGTGCTGTGCAGGGTGCTGAGAGAGAAGAGACCCCACAGCCCTGCCCACCCTCCATGGGCTCCCTGGGTGCTGTGCCTGGTGCTGAGAGAGGAGAGACCCCACAGCCCTGCCCACCCTCTATGGGCTCCCTGGGTGCTGTGCCTGGTGCTGAGAGAGGAGACACCCCACAGCCCTGCCCACCCTCCATGGGGCTCTCTGGATGCTGTGCCTGGTGCTAAGAGAGGAGAGACCCCATAGCCCTGCCCACCCTAAAATGGGGCTCCCTGGGTGCTGTGCATGGTGCTGAGAGAGGAGACACCCCACAGCCCTGCCCACCCTCCATGGGCTCCCTGGGTGCTGTGCAGGGTGCTGAGAGAGGAGAGACCCCACAGCCCTGCCCACCCTCCATGGGGCTCTCTGGATGCTGTGCAGGGTGCTGAGAGAGGAGAGACCCCACAGCCCTGCCCACCCTCCATGGGGCTCCCTGGGTGCTGTGCAGGGTGCTGAGAGAGGAGAGACCCCACAGCCCTGCCCACCCTCCATGGGGCTCCCTGGGTGCTGTGCATGGTGCTGAGAGAGGAGAGACCCCCCAGCCCTGCCCACCCTCCATGGGCTCCCTGGGTGTGTGCAGGGTGCTGAGAGAGGAGAGACCCCACAGCCCTGCCCGCCCTCCATGGGCTCCCTGGGTGCTGTGCACGGTGCTGAGGAGACACCCCACAGCCCTGCCCACCCACCATGAGGCTCCCTGGGTGCTGTGCAGGGTGCTGAGAGAGGAGAGACCCCCACGGCCCTGCCCACCCTCCACGGGGCTCCCTGGGTGCTGTGCATGGTTCGAGAGAGGACCAGATAGTGTTGCACCTGGTTAAGCACACCTGTTACAATGTGCAAGGACCCGGGTTCAAGCCCCTGGTCCCCACCTGCAGAGGAAAAGCTTCGTGAGCGGTGAGGCACTGCTGCAAGTCTCTCTCTGTGTCTCCTCCTTCTCTCTTGATTTCCGGCTGTATCTATCCAATAAATACATAGAATTTTAAAAAAGAGAATCCAATTCTTTTCTAAAACACAAACCAAACAAACAAAACAACCTTTCCCTTGTTTTAGCATCTCCACTGTGAGATCAGATACACAGCCATCTGATTCGAATGCCTGGAGAAAAGCGATCCCCCTAGTTTGGGGGTGAGGCCTGGGCTCCCCACTCTGAACCTCACCCTGCTTGAATGCCGTGGTCCTCCCCACCTGGCCCTGGAGCCCCAGCGTGGGTGGGGCTTTCTGGCGTGTGCTGGTACCTGGGAGCACCCCACACTGAGTCCACTCGCCTCCCCCAGGTCCCTGTTTGTGGTCCTGGACAGCCTGAGCTCCACAGATGGCGCCATCAGTGCGGCAGCCCAGGGCTGGCTTGTGCGGGCCCTGTCCCTGGGGGACGTGATACGCATCCTCGAACCCGTGCTCCTGCTCCTGCTCCAGCCCAGGACCCAGCGGACCTCCATCCAGTGCCTCAAGCCTGAGAGCATAGCCGGTAAGCCCCCTCCCCGTATCCCCCAGCGGGCAGCCCGCACCGTGTCCCAAGGGACATCTGGGGTGCTGAGGGGGTCTCCCCCTCCCTCCAGTGGTCTCCTGGCACTGTGGCCACCTGGCAGGAGACAAGGGAGAGACTGTGACTGTGACAGTCTTCATGTGACCTCAGGAAACAGCACAGAGCGTACACAGAGCCTGATGCCGAGAGGTCCCGGGTTCAGTCCCTGCACCCAATAACCAGAGCTGAGTGCTGCTGGGGTTAAAGTAAAAATAAAAAAATATTCATTTCTGGTGCTTCTGTGCTCTGGAGAAAGAGGCAAACGAGGCAGAGAGAGAGGAATACACCACAGCACCAAAGCTTCTTGCAGTGTGTGTGTGTGTGTGTGGGGGGGGGGGGGACAGCTCACACCTGGCAGAGCAGGTGAACCATCCAGGTGAGCTGTTTTGCCAGGCCCTGTACTAAAGAGCTGTGATTTGGGTGTCTTTAGTGGCACGAAGTCAGAGCTCCACGAACACTGGGGCTCCGGCAGGTGCCTCACCTGCTGAGTCACCTCCAGAGCCACTTGTTTTTCCTTAAAAAGAAAAAAAAAAAATATCCCTTTCTTTTAAAAAGGAAAAAAAAAAAAAAAAAAAAAGCCCAGGTTGGCTTCACACCTGCACACTTCCGGCTCTCTCCGCAGGTTAGCTCCACACCTGCACACTTCCGGCTCTCTCCGCAGGTTAGCTCCACACCTGCACACTTCCGGCTCTCTCCGCAGGTTGGCTCCACACCTGCACACTTCCGGCTCTCTCCGCAGGTTGGCTTCACACCTGCACACTTCCGGCTCTCTCCGCAGGTTAGCTCCACACCTGCACACTTCCGGCTCTCTCCGCAGGTTGGCTTCACACCTGCACACTTCCAGCTCTCTCCGCAGGTTAGCTTCACACCTGCACACTTCCGGCTCTCTCCGCAGGTTGGCTTCACACCTGCACACTTCCAGCTCTCTCCGCAGGTTAGCTCCACACCTGCACACTTCCGGCTCTCTCCGCAGGTTAGCTCCACACCTGCACACTTCCAGCTCTCTCCGCAGGTTAGCTTCACACCTGCACACTTCCGGCTCTCTCCGCAGGTTGGCTTCACACCTGCACACTTCCAGCTCTCTCCGCAGGTTAGCTCCACACCTGCACACTTCCGGCTCTCTCCGCAGGTTGGCTTCACACCTGCACACTTCCGGCTCTCTCCGCAGGTTGGCTTCACACCTGCACACTTCCGGCTCTCTCCGCAGGTTGGCTTCACACCTGCACACTTCCGGCTCTCTCCGCAGGTTAGCTTCACACCTGCACACTTCCGGCTCTCTCCGCAGGTTGGCTCCACACCTGCACACTTCCGGCTCTCTCCGCAGGTTGGCTTCACACCTGCACACTTCCGGCTCTCTCCGCAGGTTGGCTTCACACCTGCACACTTCCGGCTCTCTCCGCAGGTTGGCTTCACACCTGCACACTTCCGGCTCTCTCCGCAGGTTGGCTTCACACCTGCACACTTCCGGCTCTCTCCGCAGGTTAGCTTCACACCTGCACACTTCCGGCTCTCTCCGCAGGTTGGCTCCACACCTGCACACTTCCGGCTCTCTCCGCAGGTTGGCTTCACACCTGCACACTTCCGGCTCTCTCCGCAGGTTGGCTTCACACCTGCACACTTCCGGCTCTCTCCGCAGGTTGGCTCCACACCTGCACACTTCCGGCTCTCTCCGCAGGTTAGCTCCACACCTGCACACTTCCGGCTCTCTCCGCAGGTTAGCTCCACACCTGCACACTTCCGGCTCTCTCCGCAGGTTGGCTCCACACCTGCACACTTCCGGCTCTCTCCGCAGGTTGGCTTCACACCTGCACACTTCCGGCTCTCTCCGCAGGTTAGCTCCACACCTGCACACTTCCGGCTCTCTCCGCAGGTTAGCTCCACACCTGCACACTTCCGGCTCTCTCCGCAGGTTGGCTTCACACCTGCACACTTCCGGCTCTCTCCGCAGGTTAGCTCCACACCTGCACACTTCCGGCTCTCTCCGCAGGTTAGCTCCACACCTGCACACTTCCAGCTCTCTCCGCAGGTTGGCTCCACACCTGCACACTTCCGGCTCTCTCCGCAGGTTGGCTTCACACCTGCACACTTCCGGCTCTCTCCGCAGGTTGGCTTCACACCTGCACACTTCCGGCTCTCTCCGCAGGTTAGCTCCACACCTGCACACTTCCGGCTCTCTCCGCAGGTTAGCTTCACACCTGCACACTTCCGGCTCTCTCCGCAGGTTAGCTTCACACCTGCACACTTCCGGCTCTCTCCGCAGGTTGGCTCCACACCTGCACACTTCCGGCTCTCTCCGCAGGTTGGCTTCACACCTGCACACTTCCGGCTCTCTCCGCAGGTTGGCTTCACACCTGCACACTTCCGGCTCTCTCCGCAGGTTGGCTCCACACCTGCACATTTGCTCTGTAGATAGTGAGAGAGGGAAAGGCAGCACAGCAGTCGCTTTTCTTACTATTGATCTGCGTCTGGGTGAGGGAGGTGACACAGCGGTTCTGCAAAGAGACTCTCATTGCCTGAGGCCCTGAAGTCCCGGCCTCATCCAGAGATGATTGATAAGTGCTCTGATTTTTTTTAAAACTGATTTTGTTTAGCTTGAAGAGCAAAGATCACAGACCCAGGTGGTGGCGCACCTGGTTAAGCGCTCACATTACAGTGCGCAAGGACCCAGGTTCAAGCCCTTGGTCCCCACCTGCAGGGGGAAAACTTCACGAGTGGTGAAGCAGGGCTGCAGGTGTCTCTCTGTCTCTCCTTCTCTACCTCCCCCTCCTCTCTCAATTTCTGTCTCTATCTCATATAAAATAACTATTAAAAAAGAAAAGGACAAAGATCACTTTAGGGCCAGAGAGACAGCTTGACACTAGAGCATAGGACTTGCATGCCTGAAGCCTCAGAGGCTGCAGGTTCAATCCCCAGCACTGCCATATGCCAAAGCGGATAGCACTACAACCAGTTTCTCTCTCTCTCCCCACCATTCTCAGTCTCACCTAAAGCTATTATATGTTTTGGGTTAGTTTTTTAAAAGATTTGTTTATTATGGCTGGCAGAATGAGAGAGGAAGGGGAGCCCAAAGCAGTGCTCAGCTCTGATGTAAGGTAGTGCCGGGGGCCGGGCTGTGGTGCACCTGGTCGAGCACACTAATTCCCATGTGCAGGGACCCAGGTTCAAGCCCCCAGTCTGCACCTACAGTGCAGGAAGCTTCAGGAGCCATGAGGCAGTGCTGCAGGTGTCTCTCTGTCTCTCTACCCCTCCCCTCTCAATATCTCTCCGACTCTACCAGGAAGGAAGGGAGTGCGGAAGCAGAGAAGGAAGACAGTAAAAATAATCATAAGGTTGCACCAGGGATTAACCCTGGAGAGTCCGGGGTCTCAGGCATGCAAGTTGGTGCTCTGAGGGGCTGAGCTCACTCCAGGTTCTAAAGGAGAAAAGTCACGTGTGGAGAAGAAGTAGAGGCTGGGCAGTGCACACCTTGCGAGCGCACACAGTACCATGCCAAGAAGCAAAGAGCGGGGAGTCGGGCGGTAGCGCAGCGGGGTAAGCACAGGTGGCACAAAGCGCAAGGACCCGGCATAAGGATCCCAGTTCGAGCCCCCGGCTCCCCACCTGCAGGAGAGTCGCTTCCCAGGCGGTGAAGCAGGTCTGCAGGTGTCTGTCTTTCTCTCCCCCTCTCTGTCTTCCCCTCCCCTCTCCATTTCTCTCTGTCCTATCCAACAACAACAACATCAGTAACAACAATAATAATAACTACGACAATAAAACAACCAGGGCAACAAAAGGGAATAAAAATAAATTTTTTAAAAAGCGAAGAGCAGAGGCCCCGGTGGGACCGGCTGCCCTGACCCGGCCCCCTTGGCCTTCCAGAGGAGCGGCACCGCTGGCTCGGCAGGGGCAGGCCCTCGGGCGGGGACGCCCCGGAGGACAGCCGGGAGGACCTCGCCATGGACCGCGAGGCCATGTGGGCCGAGGTGGAGAGGGAGCCCGAGAGCCCGCCGGCCGCGGAGGACCTGCCGGACGGGGCGGCCTGGGGCGCGGGCGACAGCAGCAGCGAGCACACGGAGTCGGCCGACACCAGCTGGGGGCCGTCGGACGGCGACACCACCTCGTCCGCGTCCTCCTCCCGGGGCCCCCGGGAGCGCCGCGCCCCCAGCCTGAGCCGCGTGGACTCGGACGGGACGCAGGCCTCGGAGTCGCTGTCCAGCGACGAGGACGGGGACCGGGACGGGGATCTGGACCGGGACCGGGACCGGGACCTGGGCGGGGAGCGCGGGGGCGGGCCGGGGCCCGAGCGGCAGGTCCCACCCTCCCCGTCCAGGGCGGCCCCCGAGGCCCCGTTCCAGCACGTCCTGCTCTACCTGCAGCCCTACGACGCCCGCCGGGTGCTGTACGCCTTCTCGGTGCTGGACGCCCTGCTCCGGGCCACCCCGCGCGAGCTGACCGAGGCCCTGGGCCGCGCCCGCCTGGACACCAGCGCCACCGCGCACCTCAACCTCGTCTCCAACCTGCTGGCGCGGCACCAGGAAGCGCTGGCGGGCCGCAGCTTCTACGGCAGGCTGCCCCCGCAGGCGCCCGGCGTGTGCCCGCACTCGGGGCTGCTGGAGCTGCTGGTGCACCTGTGCCTGAGCTTCCTGTGCAGCTACTACCCGCGCGCCCCGCGCCCCGCGCCCCGCGACGTGCTGGGCAACCGCGACGTGCAGGTGAAGAGCGTGCAGGTGCTGGCCCGCCTCCTGGCGCAGCTGGCGGCCGGGGCCCCCGAGGCGGCCGAGCCCACCCTGGCGCTGCTGCAGCGCTGCCGGGTGCAGGAGCTGGCGCTGCGGGCGCTGGTGGGCTCCATGCACGCCGGCCAGGCCCGGCCCGGCCTCCTGCAGCTGGGCCCCGGCCAGGCCCGCGCCGAGCACCCGCTGCAGCTGGAGCTGCTGGGGCTCCTGCGGGTGCTCATCGGGCTGGAGCACCGGCTGGGCCGCGCCCGGGACGAGGCCGAGGAGGAGGCCGAGGACGCCGGGCGGCCGGCGCTGGCCCGGGAGTGGCGGCGGGCCGTGAACTTCCAGCAGGCCATCGGCGCCCTGAGCTACGTGCGGCCGCACCCGCTGCCCTCGCAGGGCCTGCTGGTGGCCGCCGTGGCTCGCGGGCTGCAGCCGGCCTACGGCTACGCCATGCACGCCGCCTGGGTGGGCCTGGTCACGCACTGCCTGCCCTACTTCGGCAAGTCGCTGGGCTGGACCGTCAGCCCGTTCCTGGCGCAGATCTGCAAGAACCTGGACGAGCTGGCGCGGCAGCACGAGGGCGCGGCCTCCCCGCTGGCCCCCAGGTAGGGGCGCAGCCCCCTCTGCCCTCAGCCGACCGGCCCCCAGGGCTTCTCGGCGGGTGTTTGTTTGTTTGTTTTAATTTCTTTTGATATTTATTTATTCCCTTTTGTTGCCCTTGTTGTTTTATTGGTGTAGTTATTATTGATGTTGTTGTCGTTGTTGGACAGGACAGAGAGAAATGGAGAGAGGAGGGGAAGACAGAGAGAGGGGAGAGAAAGATAGACACCTGCAGACCTGCTTCACCGCCCGTGAAGCGGCTTCCCTGCAGGTGGGGAGCCGGGGGCTCGAACCGGGATCCTTATGCCGTTCCTTGCGCTTTGCTCCAAGTGTGCGCGCAACCCGCTGCGCTACCGCCCAACGCCCCTCTCTTCGGGTTTTATTTTATTTTATTTTAAGTATTTTATTTGTTTTATTTTTGAGAGAAATGCAGAGAGAGAAAAACACAGAGAAATACCAGAGCACTGCTCAGCTCTGGCTTAGGGTGGTGCAGGGAGATTGAACCTGGGACTCTGGAGCCTCAGGCATGAGAGTCTCTTTGCATAACCACTATATGCTATCTACCCCCACCCAGGTTTTTTTAATTTATTTTATTTATTTTATTTTACCTACAGTTTTTTTTTTAACTGTTTTTTATATATATATATTTTATTTATTTTTTTGAGAGAGATGCAGACAGAGAGAGACACAGAGAGAAACACCAGAGCACTGCTCAGCTCTGGCTTATGGTGGTGTGGGGGATTGAACCTGTGACTTTGGAGCCTCAGGCATGAGAGTCTGTTTGCATAACCATTATGCTATTTCCCCCACCCCAGGTTTTATTTTTAAAGACTTCTTTAAGGCGGCCCATTACACTTGAGAGGTCAGAGAGAAGTTGAGGGGCCGGGTGCTGGTGCACCTGGTTGACGGTGCCTGTTACAGTGTGCAAGGACCCTGGGTTTGAATCCCCTCAGTCCTTACCTGCAGGGGGGACGCTTCACAAGCAGTAAAGCAGGGCTGCTGGTGTCTCTCTGTTTCTCTCTGCCACCCCCCTTCCCTCTCGATTTCTGGCTGTCTCTAGTCAATAAATAAATAAAGATGATTTTTTAAAGAATTTAAATATGTTGAGAGGTGCGTCGGACCGCTCAGGCGGAGGAGCAGCAGGAAGGATCAGGGAACTCTGAAGGTGACCCAGGATGGGTCAGGAGTCGGCGCAGGGGAGAACAGAATACACCACACTCTGTTGGAGGGTGAATCTGAACTCCATTTTTATTCAGCTAGTGAGAACTTATATATCTTTTAGCCTTACACAGACAATATCTGAAACAGAAAGTAAAGCTCATTTCTTGATTAGATGGCCTTGCAGTTTTACACAGTAATGTACTTTATGGGGTGATGCATTTCTGAGTAATAGGCTTAGCAGATAGTATTTTACGTAGCGTTTCTAACATATTTCGTAAGAGGAGGTGAGTAAGTATTATTAAGAATTTTTCCTAAAACTCTATGTATTTGATGACCGATAACTTTGTCCACCTCATTTCCTGTTCATCTGTATCTAATCTGGGAACAGGGGCTGTTCGTCCCCGATGACACGGCATCATTACCATGTACATAATGAAAACAATAATCAGAGTTTCCAATTTAGATCTGCTCAGAACGCCAAGACCCACTCCCAGAATTCTTTTTCCTTGAAGAGAGTTTTCCTGGGTGCTGACCCTGTCAGACCCATCATTCTGGAGTTGAGTGGGGGCGTGGCATTGAGGGAAGGGGATGATAGAGAGGGAAAGAGATAGACACCTGCAGCCCTGCTTCACTGCCCATGAAGCTGTCCCCTGCAGATAGGGAGCAGGGGCTTGAACTGGGTTCTTTGCACAGTAGTAACATACGCACTCAACTGGTGTGCCACCGCCTGGCCCCTTCTTTGTCTATTTTTAGATATTGAATTGCTAAGAGACCGAAAGAAATTAAGAGGGGGAGGAAGAGAGAGAGAGAGAGAGAGAGAGAGAGAGAGAGAGAGAGACACCCGCAGCCCTACTACTTCACTGCTTGTGAAGCGACTCCCCCTGCAGGTGCTCAAGCCCAGGTCCTTGTGCCCTGTAACGTGTGCGCTCAACCGGGTGCACCCCCACAACTTTACACCTGTATCTTGTGTAAAGTTTTTATGAAGATTTTATTTATCTGGAGGAGACAAAAACTGAGATGGAAGGGAAGACAGAGAAGGAGAGAGAGAGACACCTGCAGACACGCTTCCCTTGTGAAGCCCCCCCCCCCCGCAGCTGGGAAGCGGGGGCTCAAACTGAGGTCTTTGTGCATCGTAACATGGGACCCTAACCCAGTGTACTACCACCTGCCCTGCCCTTTCTGTTGCCCATGTTTTATTGTTGTAGTTGTTATTGTTGTTGTTATTGATGTCGTCATTGTTGAAAAGGACAGAGAGAACTGGAGAGAGGAGGGGAAGACAGAGAGGGGGAGAGAAAGACAGACAGCTGCAGACCTGCTTCACCGCCTGGGAAGCGACTCCCCTGCAGGTGGGGAGCCGGGGGCTCGAACCGGGATCCTTTCTCTGGTCTTTGCGCTTTGCGCCACCTGCATTTAACTTGCCGAGCTACCAGCCGACTTCTGCGCCCTTGATTTTTTAAAAAAAAAAAAAGAGGGGGAGAGAGATGGACAGACAGACATACACTCTACCACCTATGGATTTCATGCCGGCGCTGTCCATGGTATCTTGGTCTCGGACCCAGGGCCTTTTATGTGCATAAGCTGTCTCCCAGCCCCAGAGCTGTTCCTTTTGCACAGAAGGCTGGGTGAGGGTTGCAGAGCAGGTCGGTCATTGTCTGTTATTTGTGCAAAACAGAAGCAGAGATGAGGCTCAGCCTTCATGGAAACCCCAAAGGTCTCGAACACATTTCTGGGAAAGTGCCCATCTGAGTGTAAACAGCACAAAAGGAACCAGTGCCCTGACGAGGCTTTTGCTTTGGAGCCCCCTGGTCCGCTGTGAGGCCAGGGTGCTCTCTGAGTCTCTGTTTATAGGTTGCATTAAGAGACCCTATGTGACCTCTTTTTTTTTTTTTTTCTTTTTTTGGTAGAGGCAGAGAGGGGAGGGAGGGACCCCAGCTTCTTTCCATGCAGTGGGGGTCAGGCTCAAACCTGGGTCACAGACCTGCCGTGGCAGGGCGCTATCCAGGTGGGCTGTTTTGCTGCCCCGTGACGTGGTTCTTCAGGGGCCTGACAGCCCATCTCTCTCTCTCTCTCTCTCTCTCTCTCTCTCCTTCACCACAGCTCAGCCTCCAGGAGGGAGAACATCGCCCCCGACTACCCGCTCACCCTCCTGGAAGGTCTGACCACCATCGGCCACTTCTGCCTCTTGGAACAGCCCAACCAGAGCAGAAAGGTCAGTCTCTTCGCGTCTTCCCCCGAGTCTCGAGGCAGTTTGCACCAAGCATCCGATCTTCTGAAACACGGGTGTCAGCCAGGTGCATGTGCAAGCGGACGGAAGCAGGCAAACAGGGCGGCTGGGCGGTGGGCGCGTGGGTGTGGATGTGTTCCTGCACTTCCTGTGAGTTCCACCCCTAAGCACGCTGGAGAGACCGCAGAGCCGCTTGCTGGCCTGCACTATACCCCCTGCATCTTATGGGCTCCAGGTGTTCTCACAGTTGATTATGCATCACATACATCGTTTCAAACATTTGACTGGTTTTTATTTTAATGAAAGAGAGAAATATACAGAGAGAGACCAGATCCCCGCTCAGCTCTGGTTTATGAGGGTGGTGCGGGTTGTTGAACTTGGGACCTTGAAGCCTCAGGCATGAAAGACCATTCTGCTGTCTCCCCAGCCCACACCTTCATTTTAATAGGTTTATTCTGCCTGTTTCTTACAAGACAGAGAGTTCCACACGTGTGAGCTAAGCCCAGCGGAGCCCCCAGCCTGGAACATGTGGTGCTGGGGACCAAACTGGGAAGCTGAGGCCTGCAAGTCCTGTGCTCCGCCAGCTGAGCTGTTTCCGTGTTGCTAATAGCATTGGGATGTCGGAAAAGTCGTGATGCATCTCTGCATAGAAAAGCATAAGAGCGAGGAGTCGGGCTGTAGCGCAGCGGGTTAAGCGCAGGTGGCGCAAAGCGCAAGGACCGGCAGAAGGATCCCAGTTTGAGTCCCCAGCTCCCCACCTGCAGGGAGTCGCTTCACAGGCGGTGAAGCAGGTCTGCAGGTGTCTGTCTTTCTCTCCCCACCCACCCCCACCTCCCGTCTTCTGTTCCTCTCTCCATTCCTCTCTCCATTTCTCTCAGTCCTATCCAACAATGATGACATCAATAACAACAATAATAACTACAACAATAAAACAAGTGCAACAAAAGAAAATTAACTAATTAATTAATATAAAAGAAGCATAGAGCAAGGGCTGGGGAGACAGCAGACTGATTCTGCCCAAGACTCTCCTGCCTGAGACTCTGAGGTCCCAGCTTCAGTCCCCAGCATCACTATCAGCCCGAGCTGAGCAGGGCTCTGGTCTCTCTCTATTGTGACTTTCTCCCTGTATCTCTCTCTCTCTCTCATTAAATAAAATATTTCTAAAAAAAAAAAAAAGTTACAGGTTCAAAGAAAAAAAGAAAGACACACGACTTTTCTAAACACCCAATATATTCATGTCATGTTTTTCCCCCCCTTTTTTTTGTTGCCCTAGTTGTTGCAGCCTCGTTGCGGTTATTATTATTGCCATTGTTGACGTTGCTTTGTTGTTGGATAGGACAGAGAGAAATGGAGAGAGGAGGGGAAGACAGAGAGGGGGAGAGAAAGACAGACACCTGCAGACCTGCTTCACCGCCCGTGAAGTGACTCCCCTGCAGGTGGGGAGCCGGGGGCTCGAACCGGGATCCTTTTGCCGGTCCCTGCGCTTTGCGCCACATGCGCTTAACCCGCTGCGCCACCGCCCGACCCCCTTCATGTCATGTTTTTACTGCCTCACACCAGCAAGATTCCACTGTTCCTGGCAGACAGACTTTTTCCTTTCTTCCTTTTCCTTTTCAGTCTCAGCTAGAGACAGAGAGGTAGAGAGGCATCAAGGCACCACTAACCACCACCCCTGGGGCCTCCTCCAGTGCCCCGAACAGCCCTCCTACGAGGGGCAGGGGGCTCAAACCCAGCCTCTTGCTCACGGCCACGTGTGTGCTCCCCTGGGCGAGCCCTCTCAGCGCAGGGTGGACATGAAGCCAGCCCCTGAGGGCTCTCCACCAACGGGGCTCCCAGGCCAGAGCACAGCCCCTGCTGTTGGTGGCAGGGCGTCCAGGGCAAGGGGGGTGGCCCTCTCTGAAAGAGCCCTGGCCTTACAGTCCACCAGCGGGCAGGCTTTGCCCCGCAGAACCAGGGTGGCGGGACCACCCTTCACACTCCTGCAGCCCCACACCCTTGTCACCCTCAGAGCGCCTCCGCCAGCGACCAGGCCCATCTGAGGAACGCCAGGAACGCCGTTCTAGAGGAGCTCCCAAGGATCCTCAACACCATGGCTCTGCTCTGGGACGTTCTCAGGAGAGAGGAGGCTCAGAGGAGGCCCGCAGATCTCCTGGGTGCCACCAGGGGGTCCTCCTCCTCTGTCTACTTCAAGACCACCAAGGTGTGTGTGAGTGTCTGTGTGTGTCTGTGTGTGTGTCTGTGTGTGTGTGTGTGTCTGTGTCTGTGTGTGTGTCTGTGTGTCTGTGTCTGTGTGTCTGTGTGTGTGTCTGTGTCTGTGTGTCTGTGTCTGTGTGTGTGTGTCTGTGTGTGTGCCTGTGTGTCTGTCTGTGTGTGTGTGTCTGTGTGTGTGTCTGTGTCTGTGTGTCTGTCTGTGTGTCTGTCTGTGTGTCTGTGTCTGTGTGTCTGTGTGTGTCTGTGTGTGTGTGTGTCTGTGTCTGTGTGTCTGTGTGTCTGTGTCTGTGTGTCTGTGTCTGTGTGTGTGTGTCTCTGTGTGTGTCTGTGTGTGTGCCTGTGTGTGTGTGTCTGTGTGTGTGTCTGTGTCTGTGTGTCTGTCTGTGTGTTTGTGTCTGTGTGTCTGTGTGTGTCTGTGTGTGTGTGTCTGTGTCTGAGTGTGTGTGTGTGTCTGTGTGTGTCTGTGTGTGTCTGTGTGTCTGTGTCTGTGTGTGTGTCTGTGTCTGTGTGTCTGTGTGTGTCTGTGTGTCTGTGTCTGTGTGTGTGTCTGTGTCTGTGTGTCTGTGTCTGTGTGTCTGTGTGTGTCTGTGTCTGTGTGTCTGTGTGTGTGTATCTGTGTCTGTGTGTCTGTGTCTGTGTGTGTGTCTGTGTCTGTGTGTGTCTGTGTGTGTGTGTCTGTGTGTGTGTGTCTGTGTCTGTGTGTGTGTCTGTGTCTGTGTGTGTGTCTGTGTGTGTGTCTGTGTGTCTGTGTCTGTGTGTGTGTCTGTGTGTGTGTCTGTGTGTGTGTCTGTGTCTGTGTGTGTGTGTCTGTGTGTGTGTGTCTGTGTGTGTGTCTGTGTGTGTGTCTGTGTCTGTGTGTGTGTGTCTGTGTGTGTGTGTGTCTGTGTGTGTGTCTGTGTGTGTGTGTCTGTGTCTGTGTGTGTGTGTCTGTGTGTGTGTGTCTGTGTGTGTGTGTCTGTGTCTGTGTGTGTGTGTTGGGAGGTGGGTGCTCCCACAGAGGGGCCCCTACTTCCGGGATCTGGGTTCCTCAGCCCAGATCAGAACACAAAGGAGTTTCACGCCTCGATGGTCAGAGGGAGTGGACTCTGTGAGGCCCCAGTAGGGAGGAGAAGTCTCCAGGTGCTTATTTTTTTTTAAATATATTTTATTTATTTTTATTTTTATTTATTTTGTTGTTGGATAGGACAGAGAGAAATGGGGAGAGGAGGAGAAGACAGAGAGGGGGAGAGGAAGACAGACACCTGCAGACCTGCTTCACCGCCTGTGAAGCGACTCCCCTGCAGGTGGGGAGCCGGGGGCTCGAACCAGGATCCTTACACTGGCCCTTGCACTTTGTGCCACGTGCGCTTAACCCGCTGTGCTACCGCCCGACTCCCTCCGGGTGCTTATTGTAAAGAGGTGCCCTGCTTGTGGGGAGAAGGGCTTTGTGTGTGGTTGGCAGTCTGCCGCCCCCGCTGCCCCCAACCCCACAGACACATCCCCACAGGGCAGAGGTGATGCCAACACCCATCCCTCCCTCTCCCTGCTCGGTGGCGGTGTCTGCTCTGCTAGGACAGCAGACATGCTCGGGAGGGTGGGGGGCACTGGGGCGTCTGGTCTGAGTGTGGCAAACCTGGCGCGCACAGCCAGCAGTGGCCCCTGTCACCCATCCCTGCTTTGGTCTCCGTTGTCTCGGCCCAGGAGACCTATGCACGGGGCTCTGTGTCAGCTGGGGCCTCAGGGCCTCTAGGGGCTCCCACAGACGCTGAGCCGGGCTCAGACCACAGGCCTGGCCGCCTGCCACAGGGCCCTGGGCGAGTGGTCCCTGCCCCGGGAGCCCACCTCTGCCCTGCCTGAGCCCTGAGCCTCCTGGCCTCTAGCCTCCCTGCCTCTCAATTCCCCAGCTTCCCACCCCTAGCCCCAGCCTCCCAACCCTCCAGCCCTTCAGTCCCCCAGACCCCCTGCCTCTCAGTCCCTGTTCTGCCACCCTGCACCAGACACCCCAGCCGTTCCCCCCCCACACACACTCTCACTCCCCCTCTCCTCCATTTTCTAGATCCTGAGGCAAAAGATCCTGGACTTCCTGAACCCCCTGACGGGCCCGCTGGGGGTGCAGTTCCTGGCCGCTGTGGCCACCGTGTGGAGCAAGAAGAGGGAGAAGTCCCGAGGCCGCAGCCGGACTCAGGTGAGGGCCAGGCAGGCTGGGACCAGGAGGGGCCAAGGGGGGAGCTGGGCCCCTCCTACTGGGAGCCCCACCTCCGGAATGAATGTACAGTCACTGCTGTTGTTAACGATTGAAGGATTATTCCTGAGAGCGTGAGGGAGAGGAGGGAGCCAAGCGTGGCTGGCCCAGGTGGGGGGGGGGGTCCGCTGCTCTGCTGCTGGCCTCCGCCCAGACTTCTCTGTTCTTATTCATCTTTATCATGTCTGTGTTGTCTTTTTTCCTCTTTTCTTTCTTCTTGCTTCGGCTGATGGTGGTGCTGAGGTTTGAACCTGGGACCTCAGAGGCTCAGGCACCAGAGTCTCTTTGCAGAACCACTTTGCTGGGGCTCAGTGCCTGCACAGCAAATCTACCACTCCTGGCAGCCATTTTTCCCCCCTTTTTTTCTTTTCTTTTCCTTTCCATTTCATTTGATAAGACAGAGAGAAATTGAGAGGGGAGGAGGAGCTAGAGAGGGAGAGAGACGGAAAGGCACCCGCAGCCCTGCTTCACCACTCAGGAAGCTTCCCCCTTTTTCAGGTGGGGTGCTGGGGCTTGAACCCGGCTTGTGGTACATGGGAATGTGTGCTCAACCAGGTGCACCACCAACCAGCCCCCAATTTATTATTATTATTATTATTTTATTTTTGTTACCAGAGCACTGATCAGCTCTGGTTTATGGTGGTGCATGGGATTGAACCTGGGACTTTGGAGCCTCAGATATCAGTCTCTTTGCTATCTACCCCAGCCCTATTTTTTTTCTTTTTTTTAGTATTTATTTTCTCTTTTGTTGTCCTTGTTTTTTATTGTTGTAGTAGTTATTATTATTGATGTCGTCGCTGTTGGATAGGACAGAGAGAAATGGAGAGAGGAGGGAAAGACAGAGAGGAGGAGAGAAAGACAGACACCTGCAGACCTGCTTCACTGCCTGTGAAGCGACTCCCCTGCAGGTAGGGAGCCGGGAGCTCGAACCAGAATCCTTACTTTGGTCCTTGTGCTTCATGCCACCTGCGCTTAACCCACTGTGCTACCTCCCGACTCCCCCTATTTTTTATTTTTAATGAGAGAGAGAGAGAGAGAAATGCCAGTGCTCCCTGGGCTCTGGCCAATGGGTGCTGGACCTGGGGCTCTGCCACTGACCCAGATGCTGCCATCACCCCCCACCCCACCTCCACAGATCGTGCCTGCGCCCAGCGCATGCCAGCTGACCCTGGTGGACCTGGCATGTGCCCTCAGCACACTGCAGACAGACGCCCTGCTGCACCTGGTGAGGGAGGTGGTGAAGCGGCCCCCGCAGATCCACCGGAACGAGGTCAGGACCCCGTAGAGGCACAGGGGTGTAGGGGTACGGGAAGCCAAGGCCAGGGGAGCCAAGACACTGGCTGTAGGAGAAAGATGTTCCCACTGGGCTTCCGGGAGACCACTAGTGGGGACCCCGGGTCCGGCTCAGTCACGCTACAAGCCGTGGCCGTCACGGCAGGATGGTCTGCGACTGGTCAGAGCAGGAGTGGGAGTGGGAGAGCAGGGCCGGAAAGCCCCCCCCCAGAAGGAACACCGGGGAGGGGAGACGCGGGGGGGACGGGAGTCGGCACCACCTGCACGTGATTAAGCTCACACATTACTATGAGCAAGGATCTGGGTTCAAGCCCCTGGTCCCCACCTACAGGGGGGACGCTTCACAAGCAGTAAAACAGGGCTGCAGGTATCTCTCTCTCTCTCTCTCCCCTCTCAGAGCACCTGCTGCTCCCCACGGTGAGACGAGGCCCTGGGGGCGTGCTCCCCGAGGTCTGGCAGCTCAGCTCCTCTGTTCTGGCACTGTCCCCCCAACTTCTTTTGTTGTTATTAAAAATATTTTTTTATCTTTACTTATTTATTGGATAGAGAGAGCCATAAATTGAGAGGAAGGGGGAGCTAGAGAGGGAGAGAGACAGAGGGACACCTGCAGCCCTGTTTCGCCACTCGTGAAGCTTCTCCCCCCCCCCCACAGGTGAAAACTGGGGGCTTGAACCCAGGTCTTTGTGTACTGTAACATGTGGGCTCAACCAGGCGCACCACCACCTGCACCCACTTCTTTTATCATTACTATCTGATTTTGGATATATAGAGAGACTGAGGGAAGATGTCAAATTAAGAGAGAAAGAAGGAAGAAGGGAGAGAGCCTGCTAGCTGTGATGTACCCAGGTAGTCTAGGGGTTCAAGCCCACAGCCATATGCATGGTAGGATGGAATTCTCTACACGGTTCCCATGATTCCTGAACCCACATCAGCCTGGAGTGAGAGAAAAGACTCACACACAGGGAGCCTGGCGGTAGCACAGCAGGTTAAGCGCACATGGCACCAAGCGCAAGGACCAGCATAAGGATCCCGGTTTGAGCCTCCGGCTCCCCACCTGCAGGGGAGTCACTTCACAGGTGGTGAAGCAGGTCTGCAGGTGTCTGTCTTTCTCTCCCCCCTCTGTCTTCCCCTCCTCTCTCCATTTCTCTCTGTCCATCCAACAACGACGACATCAATAACAACAATAATAACTACAACGATAAAACAAGGGCAACAAAAGGGAATTAATAAATATTTTTTAAAAAAATAGCCTCCAGGAGCAGTGGATTCATGGTGCAGGCACTGAGCCCCAGCAATAATCCTGGAGGGAAAAAAAAAACAAAAGACTCACACACATCATGTCATGAACAGCTGAGTGTGCAGAGGGGCAGGAGAGTTCCCCAAAGGTAGAAATCCTGAAGGGCAGCCCCGAACCAGAGTCTCCGCTCCCTGGATTGGTTCCTACAGTCACATCAGACAAAGCAAAATCCTGCCTGAAGCATGTCTGCTAAGAATGAACAATTCCTCTAGGGGCCGGGTGGTGGTACACCAGGTAAAGGACACATATCACTGTGCACAAGGACTCAGGTTCAAGTCCCCGGTCCCCACCCACAGGGGAAAGCTTTGTGAGCAGTGAAGCAGTGCTTCAAGTGTCTCTCTCTCTCTCTCTCTCTCTCTCTCTCTCTCTTTCTTCTTCTCCTCTATCATCCCCTTCTCTCTTGATTTGGCTGTCTCAATCCAATGAAGATAATTTAAAATAAAGATACCCAATAAAAATAATTCTTTATTATCCAATAAAGATATATCCAATAAAGATAATTTTTTAAAGATAATTTTTAAAAAATGAAAACAATTTCTCTAGGGGCCGGGCAGTGGCACACCCAGTTAAGTGCATATATCACCCTGCGCAAGGACCCAGGTTTGAGCCCCTGTCCCCCACCTAAAGGGGGGGAAGCTTCAAGAGCATGTCTGCAGGTGTCTCTGTCTCTCCCCTCCTCTCCTCTCTATTTCTCTCTGTCCTGTCAAATAAAAGAAAGAGAAAACAAAGAACCTCTCTACATAACTCCCCCCCCCAGCATTTTGTAGGCTCTTCTCATGGGCCTTGTGCTATGTACCTGTCAGGACCTGACTGTGCAGACGTCATGTGACAGTTCCCTGTCCAGGGCCACCTTAGCCCTGGCAACCCTTGGCTTAGCACAACGTGGTTATCACCCGCGCTTACGGCAGACTGTTGTCTGTGGGAAGCTTTGCCTCAGGCCTGTCTTCCCCACCAACAGCAGAGCCAGGCTGGAGTGTCCACTTCAGGGCCAGGACGTGCTGAAAGCTATTCTCATTACATAGTGGTTTCTGGCATCCCTCCATTACTGGTTCCCAACACACGGTGGCACTCTGGAAGTTGCAGAGCAAGCTGAGCACAGATATGGTGAATGGATTTCCTTTTTTTTTTTTTTCCTTTTTCTCTCCAGGGTTACCCCTGGGGCTCAGTGCCTGCACTACAAATCCACTGCTCCTGGAGGCCATTTTTTCCATTGTTGCCGCTATTGTTGTTGTTGTTGGATAGGACAGAGAGAAATAGAGAGAGGAGGGGAAGACAGAGCGGGGGAGAGAAAGACAGACGCCTGCAGACCTGCTTCACCTCCCGTGAAGTGACTCCCCCTATAGGTGGAGAGCCAGGGGCTGGAACCGGGATCCTTGCGCGGGTCCTTACTCTGCCTTTGGCCCACAATCCTGGTGTTTGCCTCTGTGGTGGAAGGTTCCAGACAGTCAGCCGGTTACTAACCAGGGAAGGAAGATAAGCCCTCCCGAAAGCAAACACTGAGGCCAGCAGCTTATGAGCCTGGCAGGGAACAGACAAGAGGAAGTTCACTTTCAGCCCACAAGCTGGGTCTTCCGGCTGCCTCTCACTCTCACGAAGGTCACTGGCCCTGAGAGAGAGCAAGGGCCGTGGCTTTGCAGCTATGGAAGCCGAGGGGGTGGGGGGCTAGGCGGCTCCTCTCGCAGACAGCAGGCAGCAGGCAGCCGTCTTTCCTCCCCGGGCTGCTTGATTTCCACAGACAACTGTCACTCCCAAAGCCCAGGCCTCGTCTGGCCAGGCTGACTGGAGCTGTCCAGGTAACACGCTTTCCACTCTGTGGCCAGTCTAGTTCGTGAATTCAGCTGCAAAAATGCCTAGAGATAGCAGCTGACAAGCAGAGAAGACACCTTCACGTGGGTTTGGAAAACCAGTTTCTTTCTTTCTTTCTTTCTTTCTTTCTTTCTTTCTTTTTTTTTTAAGTTTATTTGATTCTGTATTATTTTTTCTTCTTTCTTTTTTTCTTTTTGTATCATTTATGTATTTATTTTCCCTTTTTTTTTTGCCCATGTTTTTTTATTGTCATTGTAGTTGTTATTGTTGTTATTGATGTCATTGTTAGATAGGACAGAGAGAAATGGAGAGAGGAGGAGAAGACAGAGAGGAGGAGAGAAAGACAGACACCTGCAGACCTGCTTCACCGCCTGTGAAGCGATGGGGCAGTGATCTGAAACTTCACAGGCCCCCTCTGTTAGGTGTGAAAGGTTCTGCTGAAGCTCCTTTGCTTGTTTGGAGGTGAGAATGCTAACCGCACTTCCTTTAAACTTTCAGAAGTCAGCCCCGCTGGATGTCCCCGTGTTACAGTTCTGCTGCGCTTACATTCAAAGGTAACGGGCTCTTCTGGAAGCCTTGATCGAGATTCCATGCAGGCCTCATGAGCAAGAACTCTGAGCAGGGGTCTCGGAGCCCAGAGAGGCTGGGTTTGGAAAAGGCCTTACAGCTGCCTCGGCCTCTCCCCACGCTGCAAGAATGCTCCTGGGAGAGACCCTCTTTCTTCCTCCAGGGACCTCGCTTGGCATTTGATGCTCCAACGCTGTGTTTTGTTAAGCTGTTGTGTCCGCAAATCTTTACAGGTTGCCTGGTGAGCTTCAAAATAAATCACAGGCCTGGGAACTGGTCCCAAACTACACGGAAACATGAAAGGGTTCAAGGCCTCTTTGGGGAAAGGGAGAGATGGGGATTTTGGATGCTGTCCTTGCTACCCATGCCACTTGCCCCAGTGACCCTCTCCACCCCCACATGCCCTGAATTATGGGTGTGGCCCTCAGTCCAGGGCCTTCACCCCTGTGGAGACAGTATTTTGGTGAGGTTAAGGGCTTCCACCTGCTACTCTGAAGCCGTAGGTTTAACCTTCTGCGCCACCATAAGCCAGAGATAAGCAAACCCTGGTAAATATAAACTAAATTTAAAAAATAGGGGGCCGGGCGGAAGCGCAGCAGGTTAAGTGCACGTGGTGCGAAGCGCAAGGACGGGCGTAAAGATCCCGGTTCGAGCCCCCGGCTCCCCACCTGTGGGGGGGGGTGTTTGCTTCACAAGAGGTGAAGCAGGTCTGCAGGTGTCTGTCTTTCTCTCCCCCTCTCGGTCTTCCCCTCCTCTCTCCATTTCTCTCTGTCCTATCCAACAATAACAGCAGTAACAATAACAAATAGTAATAACAATGATAACAAAAGGGAAAAAATGGCCTCCAGGAGCAGTGGATTTGAAGTGCAGGCACCGAACCCCAGCAATAGCCCTGGAGGCAAAAAATAAAAAAAAAAAAGAGGAGGAGGAGGCTGGGGAGACAGCATCATAGTTCTACAAAAGAGGTTCATGCCTGGCGCTCTGAGGTCCCAGGTTCAATCCCCAGCACTGCCATCAGCCAGAGCTGAGCAGGGCTCTGGTCTCTCTCTCTCTCTCTTTCTCTCTCTCTCTCTCTTTCTGTACCTCATCTCATTAAATGATGTCTGTAAGGGGCCCGGCCATGATGTGCCTGGTAGAGTGCACACATTACCATGCACACAGACCCCAGTTCAAACCTCCAGTCCCCACCTGCAGGGGGAAGCTTCACAAGTGGTGAAGCAGGGCTGCAGTTGCCTCTCTAACTCTCTCCCTCTCTATCTCCCCCTCTCCTCCCAATTTCTCTCTGTCCTGTCAAATAAAATAAAGACATTTTTTCAAAAGTACGGGAGCTGGGCAGTAGCGCAGCAGGTTAAGCGCATGGACCAGAGTAAGGATCCCGGTTCGAGCCTCCAGCTCCCCCACCTGCAGGGGAGTCACTTCACAGGCAGTGAAGCAGGTCTGCAGGTGTCTGTCTTTCTCTCCCCCTCTCTGTCTTCCCCTCCTCTCTCCATTTCTCTCTGTCCTATCTAACAATGACAACATCGATAACAACAACAATAACTACAACAACAACAAAAAAACAAGGGCAACAAAAGAGAAAATAAAATAATAATAATAATAGAAAACAAAATACATGAGATAAAATCTGAAGAACAGTGGTGCAGTAGGTGGTGTAGTGGATAAAGCACTGGGGGTCCTGAGTTTGACCACTGACATCACTCGTGCCAGAGTGGTTCTGTGGATCTCTAGTCCTAAGAGAGAGAGGGTGGGCAGCCGTGCCAATGTCCCCCCTGTGTCCAGCCCGCTCCGCTTTGACCTGTTGGTGGTAGCCTGCGAGTCCCAGTCTTGTTCTTCTCACAGGCTCCCAGCGCTGGCCCTGCAGGAGAGCTTCCCCGCCCTGCTGGGCGTCCTCAGGGAGTCCGTGCAGCTGAACCTGGCTCCCCCTGGCTCCTTCCTGCTGCTCAGGTAACCCATCCCCACGCTCAGGGCCTTGCCCTTTGCCGCCACCGATCCCGCCACGTGCCTTGGTCTGAAGCTGGTTGTCCCCGACAGCATGCTGAATGACTTTGTGACCAGAACACCCAGCCTGGAAAGCAAAAGGGACCAGAAAGACCTGCAGGTGAGTGGCGGCTGCCATCTGTCACCCCCTTCCCTCTCTCCCTCGTGCCGGCCTATGTTCTGAAGACACCCCCCTCCCCCCCCCGCCCCTCAGCCTTCCCCTCCGCCACTCCCACAGGGAACCTGAGTTCTGTGAGCACTGCTCACTGGGGCGCTTTCTTCCTTTTCCCTTTTTTTAAAGATGTATTAATAGGGAGGCAGGCGGTGGCGCAGCGGGTTAAGCCCAGGTGGCACTAAGCACAAAGACCGACTAAGGATCCCGGTTCGAGCCCCCGACTCCCCACCTGCAGGGGAGTCTGAGTCGCTTCACAGGCGGTGAATCAGGTCTGCAGGTGTCTGTCTTTCTCTCCCCCTCTCTGTCTTTCCCTCCTCTCTCCATTTCTCCCTGTCCTATCCAACAACAACAACAACAATAATAACTACAACAATAAAAAACAACAAGGGCGTGGTCCAGGAGGTGGTGCAGTGGATAAAGCATTGGATTCTCAAGCACGAGGTTCTGAGTTCAAGCCCCGGCAGCACATGTACCAGAATAATGTCTGGTTCATGAGGAGAGAAAGACAGACACTTGCAGACCTGCTTCACCACCTGTGAAGTGACTCCCCTGCAGGTGGGGAGCCGGGGACTTGAACCCAGTTCTTGCGCTTCGCGCCACCTGCGTTTACCCCACTGCGCTACCACCGCCCAGCTCCCATAAGAATGTTGTAAATAAATAAAACAGAGATTTCATTAGGGGGAAAAAAAAAGTCTGTCTAAAAATTAATGAGGGAGAGGGAGGAAGAGGAAGCAGAGCAGCACTCCATCACATGTGATGCCAGGGATCAAACTCGGGACCCCACGCTTACACTTGACAGTCCAGCGCCTTCCCCACCTCCTGGACCTCGCTCACTGGTGTGGCTCAGTTTGTCCTTTCTGCCATCAGTTTATGTCCTTGCATTACACTCGGGTGCAGCCAGCCAGCCAGCACTTGCCTCTCCCCTTCCAACTCACCCCTCTGCAGCACACCTTGGTGCAAACGGCAGGTACTTCTTTTTTCAGGCCTGCATCGTGTTCCGCTGAGTCTCTGGAGTTCTTTCCAGAGCTCTGCTATGATCAACAACAGTAAACAGCAAGATGCACAGTACTCTCTCAGCTCAGTACTCCTTCTCTGTCCCACAGCTATATTTAGAGGTTTCATGAGGGGGGTGGGGGCCTCCCTGGCAGCCGCGAGCCCCCCACTGCTCATGGTGAACACAGGGCCTACTCCTCAACATGACTAGAAAAACGAAATCTCTTTTTTAAACAATTTTTTAAATTTCTTTCCTTCCTTCATTTATTACTGGATAGAGACAGCCAGAAAGGAGATGGGAGGGGAAGATAGAGAGGGAGACAGAGAGACACCTGTGCAGACCTCCACCACCCGTGAATTTTGCCCCCTGCAGGTGGGGACCGGGGGCTTGAACCTGGGTCATTATGCACGGTAATAACGCGCACTTGACCAGGTGCGCCACCACCTAGCCCCAAGATAAAATCTTCCTGTGTGCGGGGTGGGGGCCCTTTCCTCTACTATTGTGTCTCCCTTCCTCTTAAAAAATTTTATTTATTTATTTATGGGAGAGGCAGAGAGACACCTGCAACCCTGCTTCACCACTCGTGACGCTTCCCCCCCTCCCCACAGGTGGGAAGGAGGGCCTTGAACCTGGGTCCTTGCACACTGTAACATGTGCTCTCACGACCAGGTGAGCCACCACCGAGCCCCCCCTCCTCTGAACCAGAGGTGGTACCTGGGCCTCCCTCATGCAGAGGTCCTGGGCATTCCGACCGAGTGGTCCCCCTGTCCCCGTCTCCCTGTCAAGTCAGCACTAGTCACAGGGACTGCCAGGCATTCAGGAAGATAAAATCCAGCCACCGCAGTAGAAGGCGAAGAGTGTGTCAGCAGCTACCAACAGTGTGAACAGGGACGGTGGGCGGCCCCTGCTTGGCAGCCACTGTGATCATCACGGGCGGTTCAGAGCCAAAGTCCTGAAGCCAAACTGGGATGCAGCAGCTGGGGAAAGAGCACAGCTGGTCGAATGCAAGATGTGCCTGCCTGAGGTTCCCGGTTCAGTCCCTAGCACTGCATGGAGCAGAGTGCTGCTCTGGCTTCTCCATCTGCACCTCTCTCTCTCTCTCCTATCTTATGTGAAAGGCTCTCATATGTAATAAATAAAGTAAGTATTTTTTAAATACCATTTAAAAATAATTAAAATGGGCTCAGGCAATGGTGCACCAGATTAAGCACATACATTACCATGTGCAAGGACGCCAGTTCAAGCCCCCTCCCCACCTGCAGGGGGAAGCTTCTAGATTGAAGAAGCAAGTACTTCAAGTGTCTGTTTCTCTCTCCTTCTATATCTCCCCTTCCCTCTCAATTTCTCCCTGTCCTATCCGACAAAGTAGAAAGAAAAGGGGGGAAAATTGGCCTCCAGGAGCAGTGGGTTTGTAGTGCTGACACCAAGCCCCAGTGATAACCCTGGAGGCCAAAAAAAACAAAAAACTGAGGGGCCGGGCAGTGGCACACCTGGTTGACCAGACATTTTACAGTGAGCAAGGACCTGGGTTTGGGGAAAGTTCTGCAAGTGGTGAAGCAGGGCTGCAGGTGTCTCTCTGCCTCTCTCCCTCTCTATCTCTCCCTTCCCTCTCGACTTCTGGCTGTCTCTATCCAATAAATATATTTTTTGATTTTTTCTTTCTTAAATATTTTTATTTCATTTATTTATTTTCCTTCTGTAGCCCTTGTTGTCTTTTTGTTGTTGTTGCTGCTGCTGTTGTTATTAATGTCGTCATTGTTGGATAGGACAGAGAGAAATGGAGAGAGGAGGGGAAGACAGAGAGGGGGAGAGAAAGGCAGACACCTGCAGACCTGCTTCACTGCCTGTGAAGTGACTCCCCTGCAGGTCGGGAGCCGGGGCCTCAAATCCGGATCTTTAAGCCGGTCCTTGCGCTTTGCGCCACGTGCGCTTAACCCGCTGTGCTACCGCCCGACTCCCTATTTTTTAATTTTTTAATTACAATGGAATATTAGCCAGGCGATATCTCACCCACTAGAGTGCATGCCTTACTGTGACCTAGGGCCCAGGTTCAAGCCCTTGGCTGCCACAAGGGAGCACATGAAGAAGGGGTGCCGTGGCATCTCTTTCCCTCCCTGTTTCTGTCTCTCTATCTCCCTCTCTCTCTCTCCCACCCTCTTATCTGGAGGGGAAAAAAGTTACTAGGAATGGTGGAATGGCACAGAGCCCCAACAAGGGTCCAGAGGCAGGGGGAAAAAATGACAATTTGGGAGGCCAGGAGAGAGGAGACCTCCGGCTGCTACATGCTCAACCCTCACACCTCGTGACTACTGCAGCACTGGGAAAACTCCCTCACACATCTCTCTCTCTCTCTCTCTCTCTCTCTCTCTCTCTCTCTCTGTCTTCTTTCTCTGTTTAAGTGGGGGGAAACATCTACCCAGATCAGTGAAAGAGCACACACACAGGGCATTGGACAGTAGCGCAGCAGGTTAAGTGTAGCTGGCAGAAAGCGCAAGCACTGGTGTAAGGATCCCGGTTCGAGCCCCCGGCTCCCCACCTGCAGGGGAGTCGCTTCACAGGCAGTGAAGCAAGTCTGCAGGTGTCTGTCTTTCTCTCTCCATTTCTCTCTGTCCTATCCAACAGTGACAACATCAATAACAACAACCATAATAACTACAACAACAGGGAGTCGGGAGGTAGTGGAGCAGGTTAAGTGCAGGTGACACAAAGCGCAAGGACCAGCGTAAGGATCCCGGTTTGAGCCCCCGGCTCCCCACCTGCAGGGGAGTCGCTTCACAGGCGGTGAAGCAAGTCTGCAGGTGTCTGTCTTTCTCTCCCCCTTCTGTCTTCCCCTATTCTCTCCATTTCTCTCTGTCCTATCCAACAACAACGACATCAATAACAACAACTATAACAACCATAAAAATCAACAAGAGCAACAAAAGGGAAAATAAATAAATAAATATTTTTAAAAAATATATTAAAAATTTAAAAAATAACTACAACAACAATAAAAAACAACAAGGGCAACAAAAGGGAAAATAAATACATATAAAAATTAAATTTAAAAAAAAGAGTACACACACAAAGCCCTAATTCTGGAAAATAAAATGGCGTCGTGTTGTTGCTGTGTTTGGGGAAATGGCATCTCTCAAGCTCTTTGTCGTCTCTCAGGGGTGCAGCTGGACTCCTCCCCTCAAGACGTGGTGGCAAAGCTCACCCACCAGAGTCTTTTCACAGCCCCCTTCCTCGCCTCTCCCTACCTCCCACCCCCCAGGACATCACTCAGAAACTCCTGGAAGCCGTGGGCAACATCGCAGGCTCGTCCTTGGAGCAGACCAGCTGGCTGAGCAGAAGCCTGGAGGTCAAGGCCCAGCCCCAGGTGTCTCTGGAAGACTCGGACGCGGAGGAGGACTTGCACGGTGGGTGCAGAGCAGGACGCCCAACGCCAGCGGTGGGTCTTGGCTTGTCCCTGCTTCCTTTCCTGCTTCCTGCTTCCTTTCCTCCTCCTCCCCCGTCTTTTAATTTTAAAGTCTTACTTATTTTATGGGCTGAGGAGACAGCATCCTGGTTCTACAAAAGACTCTCCTGCCTGAAGCTCAAAGGTCCCAGGTTCAATCCCCAGCACCACCATCAGCCAGAGCTGAGCAGGGGTCTGGTCATTCTCTCTGTGTCTTTGTCTGTCTCTCTCTCATTAAAATAACATACTAAATTTTTAAAAAATTTTTTACATTTATTTTCCCTTTTTGTTGCCCTTTTTTTTTCATTGTTGTTGTAGTTATTGTTGTTGATGATGTTGTTGTTGTTAGGACAGGGAGAAATGGAGAGAGGAGGGGAAGACAGAGAGGGGGAGAGAAAGACAGACACCTGCAGACCTGCTTCACCGCCTGTGAAGTGACCTCTCTGCAGGTGGGGAGCCAGGGGCTCGAACCGGGATCCTTACGCCGGTCCTTGTGCTTTGCGCCACGTGCACTTAACCCGCTGCGCTACCACCTGACTCCACTAAAAATATTTTTAAGACTTACTTATGGGGGTCGGGCAGTGATGTACTAGGTTAAGTGCACCTAGTGCAAAAAGGACCACTCAGGGATCCAGGTTCGAGCCCCCAGCTCCCCATCTACAGGGGTGTCACTTCACAAGCAGTGAAGCAGGTCTGCATGTATCTATCTTTCTCTCCCTCTCTGTCTTCCCATCCCCCTCTCAATTTTTCTGTGTCCTATTTACCCCCCCCAAAAAAAATTGAAAAAATGGCCTCTAGGAACAGTGAATTTGTAGTGCAGGCACCGAGCCTCAGTGGAGGCAAAGAAAAAAAGTCATTTATTTTATCAGGGAGACAGACATGAGTGTCGTTCAGCTCTAGCTTGTGACACTACAGAGGAGCTAAACCTGGAACCACAGGCTGTGCACGTCCTGCACTCCAGCTTGCTGTGCTATCTCCCCAGCCTGACTCTGCTCCTTTCTTCCTTTCTTTTTAAAATTTTCCCTTTTGTTGCTCTTGTTTTATTGTTATTGTAGTTATTATTGTTGTCATTATTGGACAGGACAGAGAGAAATGGAGAGAGGAGGGGAAGACAACGAGGGGGAGAGAAAGACAGACACCTGCAGACCGGCTTCATTCTTTGTGAAGCTTTCCTCCTGTAGGTGAGGTGTGGGGGCTTGAATCCAGGTCTGCATACATGGTAACGGGTGCACTTAAGCAGAAGCCCCACTCCACAGCTCCTTGTTCTGCTCTTTTCTTAAAAGTCAGCCACCTGTGCAGGGCCAGGGGATGGCTCAGCCAGTACTGGGCATGCCTAACTGCCCTTCAGGCCCTGCTCCCTGGGGGAGGCCTAGAACAAGGGAAGCCAGTGGACAGTGGAACGCTGGGGTGGTGGCTCCATCCCTCAGCTTCCCTGCAGATGGTAAGAAGGAGTCCGCCAGCCTGCCTTGTGTGTGTGTGTGTGGGGGGGCGGTTCTGGGTTTAGTCCCCAGCACCATCGCAGGAGCACCATGAGCAGCACCGAAGGGAACGCCAGGGATGGTGGAGCTTGTCACATGGGCACTCAGCCGGGTGCGCCACCACCCGGCCCCTGTGCCTGTGGTATTTCTCTATCTCTCCTTTCTCCCCCCACCCTCGTCTTTCTCTCCCCATCTCACACACACAAGCACCGAGTAAATACCGAAGCTACCTCAGCAGTGTGCATGAGTGTGAGGCCCTGGGCTGTCCCCCCAGCGTCATCTTCCAAAAACTAGAATTCAGGGGGTCAGACAGCGGCAGGCCCAGTAAAACGCACCTGTTACCATATGCAAGGACCCAGGTTCAAGCCCCCACTCCCACCATGGGAGGGGCTTCGCAAGCGGTAGAATCGCTCTCTGTCTCTCTATCTACCCCCATCCCTCTCAATTTTCATAATCCTAGCCAATAAAAATAAGAAAAGGAAATGGCTTCTGGGAGCAGTGGATCTGTCATGCAGGCAAGGAGACCAGTGAAAACCCTGGTGGCCAAAAGGGATAGTGTGGGGGGGGGGGGGCGCACATCTTGTTGAGTACACACATTTCCCTTCCGTGCGTGCCCCCCCCCCCCCCCCCCCCCCCGCTGCAGGGGGAAAGCTTCATGAGTGGTGGTGAAGCAGGTCTGCAGGTATCTCTGTCTCCCTCCCGATCTCTCCCTTCCCTTTCAACTTCTTGTTTCTATCCAATAAATAAAATATTTTAAAAAGAAAAGAAAGCTAGAATTAAAAGCCCATAGTGGCTGAAGTCCAGCCAGTGGCAGAGAAGGAGGTCCCAGCGGTGTGGCTGACACCGTCCATCCAGGTGGGACTGTCCCTGTGGGGTGTAGGGGTGCGGGGAGCGGTCACCCGGCCCTGAGGGAGACCCCCGCGGCCCTCCCTCCTGCTGACAGGTGCTGCCCCCTCGGCCGTGGTGTCGGCGTCGGCGCCCTCGGTGTACAGCGTGCAGGCCCTGAGCCTGCTGGCCGAGGTGAGCACCCCGAGGGGGCCTGGGGGGCGAGGGGCTCCCCGAGAGCAGCTCCTCAGCCCGCGCCCACCCGCGCAGGTGCTGGCGCCGCTGCTGGACATGGTGTACCGCAGCGACGAGAAGGACAAGGCCGTGCCGCTCGTGTCCCGCCTGCTCTGCTACGTCTTCCCCTACCTGCGCAACCACAGGTGAGCAGCCCCCTCTCCCCACCCCGCCCCGGCCCCGCCCCCAGCCCGCTGACCCCCTGACCCCCACCCTGTGCCCCCAGCACCCACAACGCGCCCAGCTTCCGCGCCGGCTCGCAGCTCCTGGCCGCCCTGAGCGGCTACGCCTGCACCAGGCGCGCCTGGAGGAAGGAGGCCCTGGAGCTGCTGCTGGAGCCCGCCTTCTTCCAGATGGACACCGCCTGCCCGCAGTAAGCCCCCCGCACCCTGCCCGCAGTCAGATCCCCGCACCCACCCTGCCCGCAGTCAGATCCCCGCCCCCTGCCCGCAGTCAGCCCCCCGCACCCTGCCCCAGTCAGCCCCCCACACACACCCTGTCCCAGTCAGCACCCCCGCACCCTTCCCGCAGTCAGATCCCCGCACCCTTCCCGCAGTCAGATCCCCGCACCCTGCCCGCAGTCAGATCCCCGCACCCTGCCCGCAGTCAGATCCCCGCACCCTGCCCGCAGTCAGATCCCCGCACCCTGCCCGCAGTCAGCCCCCCACACACACCCTGCCCGCAGTCAGATCCCCGCACCCACCCTGCCCGCAGTCAGATCCCCGCACCCACCCTGCCCGCAGTCAGATCCCCGCACCCTGCCCCAGTCAGCCCCCGCACCTGCCCGCACTCAGCCCCCCCCCCCCCCGGCACACACCCTGCCCCAGTCAGCCCCCCACACACACCCTGCCCCAGTCAGCACCCCCGCACCCTGCCCGCAGTCAGCCCCCCGCACCCGGCCTGCAGTCAGCACCCCCGCACCCTGCCCTCAGTCAACCCCCCCCCACCCTGCCCGCAGTCAGCCCCCCCACCCTGCCCGCAGTCAGCCCCCCCCACCCTGCCCGCAGTCAGCCCCCCCCCACCCTGCCCGCATTCAGCCCCCCCCCACCCTGCCCGCAGTTAGCCCCCCCCCCCCCACCCTGCCTGCAGTCAGCCCCCTCACAACCCGGCACCCTTTCCCAGGGTGTGTGCTTGGAGAGGAAGCAAACATGCGTTTTCTTTGTCTTTTTCCTTTTACCTGTTTTTTTCCGTATATGGATATCCTGTGTTTTGTTTGTTCATATATTTATTGGATTTAAAATGGAGAGAAACAGAGCAGGAAGGGGAAGACAGAGAGGGAGAGAGAGGCAGACACCTGCAGACCTGCTTCACCATACATGAAGCTTCCCCCTGCAGGCTTGAACTTGTGTTCTGGAGCATGGAAATGTGTGTACTCAACCAGGGGCATCACTGCCCAGCCCAAGATGCCTTTTCTTTTTCTCTTTTTGAAGCAGGGAAGGTTTGTTGTTGTTTTTAACTAGAACCCTACTCAGCTCTGGCTGATGGTGGGGCTGGGGATTGAACTTGGGACCTTAGAGCCTCAGGCAGGAGAGTCTGTGTAAGCATTATCCTATCACCCCAACACTTTTTTTTTCTTTTTGGTATAAAGATTTTTTTCCCCATGATTTTACTTATTTACCTTGGATAGAGACAGAGGGAAGGGGGAGGAAGAGAAAGACCTACAGCCCTGCTTTGCCGCTTATGAAGCTCCCCCCCCCCAGGTGGGGGACCAGGGGCTTGAACCTCTGTCCTTGCTCACTGTAATGTGTGCCCTTAACCAGGTGTGTCACCTCCTGGCCCCAGCCTTGTCCTTTGAAAGCCTCAGTGCTTCTAAGCAGACCCTCGCCCTCTGCCCACTGAATTAACTCGCTCTTCTCTGCTCTGCAGTTGGAAGGCCATTATCGACCACCTGCTGACTCACGAGAAAACAATGTTCAAAGACTTAATGAGTGAGTTCCTGCCCGCAGGTCACTCACCACGCATTCCAGGGCGCTTCTGGAACCTTCTGGGCGCCAGCTAAGCTGCACCAACAGCACGCAATGCAGAGCTTCACAGGGCTGAATGAATGAATGAACGAACAAACGAACAAATGAAGGGCAGGGACTCCTCCACCCCCACATGCGGGTGGCTGGCAGGGAATGCCTCTGAGCTCTGAGTGCGGCGGTCAGCATGCCATCCCTGCCAGAGGGCACCCAGCCCTGTCTCACACCCTCTCCCACAACCACGTCACTGCCACCAGAGGAAGAGGTCTTTGTAAAACACAATTTTCCAATTAGATAGGACAGAGAGAAATTGAGAGAAGGGGCGACAGAGAGACAGAGAGACACCTGCAGACCTGCTTCACCGCCTGTGAAGTGACCCCTCCCCGCAGGTGGGGAGCCGGGGTCCTTTCACAAGTTCTTGTGCTTTGTACTATGTGCGCTTAACCCAGGGCGCTACTGCCCCACCCCCTTTATTTTATATTTTATTTTAGTTTTTGCCACCAGGGTTATCTCTGGGGCTTGTTCTCAGCACTACGAAGGACAGAAAGAAATTGAGAGAGGAGGGGAAGATAAAAAGGGTGAGAAAAAGACAGACACTGCAGACCTGCTTCACCACCTGTGAAGTGTCTCCCCTGCAGGCAGGGAGCCGGGCTTGGTAATATGTGTGCACTTAACTGGGTGCACCACTGCCCAGCCCACCCCTGAAGTTTTTATTGTTTTCACATTTTTGATAGGAAAGGTAGAAATTGAGAGGGGAGAGGGTAATAGGGAGGGATAGACACCTGCAGTCCTGCTCCACCAATCATGAAGTTTCTACCTTGCAAGTGGGGACTGGGAGCTTGAACCAAGGTCCTTGTGCGTGGCAACATGTGCGCTCAGCTGGGTGTGCCACCGCCTGGCCCCCCAAAAAGTATCTTTTTTTTCATTATTCCCTTTTGTTTCCCTTGTTTTATTGTTGTAGTTATTACTGTTGTTATTGATGCCGTCATTGTTGGATAGGACAGAGAAATGGAGAGAGGAGGGGAAGACAGAGAGAGGGAGAGAAAGACAGACACCTGCAGACCTGCTTCACCACCTGTGAAGCAACTCCCCTGTAAGTGGAGAGCCAGGGGCTTGAACCGGGATCCTTATGCCAGTCCCTGCGCTTTGTGCCATGTGCGCTTAACCCGCTATGCTACCGCCCGACTCCCCCAAAGGAGCATCTTTACAGACCCACCTGTGTGTAAGAGCTCCAGGCCCACCCTCAGCCCACAGCCCATTGCCCCGGGGAGCTAGGGCCTGCCCATGTGCGGAGCCCACCTGCCCCTGGCTGAGCCCCTGCCTCCGCCCGTCTCAGGCATGCAGAGCAGCTCCCTGAAGCTCTTCTCCAGCGCCGTGCAGAAGGCCATGCTGCTGAAACGCCAGGCCTTTGCAGTCTTCAGTGGAGAGCTGGACCAGTACCACCTCTACCTCCCGCTCATTCAAGGTGAGAGCCCCCCCACACACACGCACACCCATGGGCTGGGGTGAGCTGGCCACCAGGGGAGCCCCCATCCCCATGGAGTAGAATTTCCGGTGTTACAGCTGACCCATGTGGGGGCAGGGGCAGTGATACAGGAGCCATGGAGACACAGGGGCCAGTCTGAAACTGGGGGGGGGGGGGGGGGGGGGTTGGTGGCTCAGCAGGTGAAGCACAGGACTTATGTGGGGGAGGCCTTGGAGTCCGTCTGTGGGGCTGTATATGCTGCAGTAGTGCTCAGTCTCTCTCTCTCTCTCTGTCTGTCTAAATATATATATATATATATATATATACAAATAAATAAGGGTTTTTAATATGAGGCTTTATTTTACAAACTTATTATGATTAACTTTATTTATGTATCGAGTAGAGACAGTAATCAAGATAGAAAGGGGAAATACAGGAGTTGGGCGGTAGCACAGTGAGCTAAGCGCACGTGGTACAAAGCGCAAGGACCGGCATAAGGATCCGGGTTTGAGCCCCCAGCTCCCCACCTGCAGGCGAGTCACCTCACAGGTGGTAAAGCAGGTCTGCGGGTGTCTTATCTTTCTCTCCCCTTGTCTGTCTTCTCCTCCTCTGTCCATTTCTCTCTGTCCTATCCAACAACGATGACAACAATAATAACTATGACAACAATAAAAACAAGGGCAACAAAAGGGAAAATAAATAAATAAAATTTTAAAAAAGAAGGGGGCAGGGGTAGATAGCATCATGGTTATGCAAACAGATTCTCATGCCTGAGGCTCCAAAGTCCCAGGTTCAATCCCCTGCACCACCATAAGCCAGAGCTGAGCAGTGCTCTGGTAAAGAAAGAAAGAAAGAAAGAAAGAATAAAGAAAAAAATAATAAAGAAAAAAAGAAGGGGGATATACAGAGGGAAGGAAACAGAGAGGCATCTGCAGCCCCGCTTCACCACTCACGAAGCTTCCTCCTGCAGGTGGGGACTGGAGGCTTGAACCTGGGTCCTCATGCACTGTAACAGGTGTGTTCAGCCAGGTGCACCACCACCCAGCCCTGTACAGATCACTTACTAGAGGGCCCAGGATTGGCTCAGTGGCTAAGGCACATGCATGAGCTCTGGGGTTTGATCCCCACACCACACAGGACCACCATGGGCAGCACCAGTGATGAAAGGGTTCTTTGCTGTAGCTCTGTCTCTAAAATATAGAATGAAATAACTGGATCACAGGGCCAGGGAGATAGTACAGTGATTCTGCAAAAGATACCCATGCCTAAGCCTCTGAGGTCTCAGGTTCAGTCCCCCACACCACCATAAGCCAGGGATGAGCATGGCTCTGGTAAAATACAAAATAGAAATAATAATAATCAATGGATCACAGGATGGGAGATAGAATAATATCTGGAGAAAATTTTCTTGCCTGGAACTTAGAGGTCCCCGTTTCAGTCCCCAGCACCACCATCAGCCAGTGCTGAGCAGGGCTGTGGTTAAAATAAATAGTAATATAAATCGGTAACAAGAAAAGGAAGTCATAGCAATCCAAGAGGAGACACAGCTGAGAGACCACTGGGCTCCCCAGTGTGAGGTCCTAAATTCAGCCCCTGGCACTGCATGTGCCAGAATGAGCCTCTGGCTCACTCTCTCTTGTGCCTCCATCCCCTTCTCATTAACAAATCTTAGAAAGAAAGAGAAACAGAGAGAGAGAGAGGAAGAGAGAAAGAAAGAAACTGTAACAAAAATTCCAGCATACTGTTTGTCTCCAGAGAAAGAACAGCTTCAACTCTGGGGATGGCAGACCACTTTTTAATTGTCGTCGTCATCATCATCATCATCATCATCATCGAATAGAGACAGAGAAATTGAGAAAGGGGGTGGAGCTAGGGACAGAGGGACAGAGAGATGCCTGCAGACCTGATTCACTGCTTGTAAAGCCTCCTCCCTGCAGATGGGGTGCGGGGACGGAATCGGGTCCCCGTGCACTGTGACGCTTTGTGACACGTGCACCCCAATCAGGTGCGCCATTGCCCAGCTCCTCAAATCACATATTTTTTTTTCTTTTTTTTAATATTTATTTTATTTATTTATTCCCTTTTGTTGTCCTTGTTGTTTTATTGTTGTAGTTATTATTGTTGTTGTCGTTGTTGGATAGGACAGAGAGAAATGGAGAGAGGAGGGGAAGACAGAGAGGAGGAGAGAAAGATAGACACCTGCAGACCTGCTTCACCACCTGTGAAGGGACTCCCCTGCAGGTGGGGAGCCGGGGTTCGAACCGGGATCCTTATGCCGGTCCTTGTGCTTTGCGCCACCTGCGCTTAACCCGCTGCGCTACAGCCCGACTCCCCAAATCACCTATTTTTAAAGACGACTTTGACAAGGACCCACGCCCGGGTTGCACAGAGAGTTCTGAGCAGTCAGTCCTGAGCGCCATCTGTCTTGCCTATGCAGAAGGCCTCACAGGCCAGCTCTGTTCACTGCCAAGACCTGGGACTCAGGCCTGCAGTGCTGCCCTTGACTCAACTCAGCTGAGAACTTCTCAGATCTCACAGGCGCGCGCGTGTGTGTGTGTGTGTGTGTGTGTGTGTGCGCGTATGTGTGTGTGTGTATGTGTGTGTGTGTGTGTGTGTGTAAACATATGTGCCTCCTAGACAAATGCTCTCTTGAGGGAGCCATCTTCTCTGTGACACCCATTTCTTAAAAAGGAAAAAATAGGGGGCCGGGTGATAGCGCAGCAGGTCAAGCGCACGTGTCACAAAGTGCAAGGACCGGCATAAGGATCCCGGTTCGAGCCCCCAGCTCCCCACCTGCAGAGAGGTCACTTCACAAGTGGTGAAGCAAGTCTGCAGGTGTCTATGTTTCTCCCCCCCCCCATCTTCCTCTCCTCTCTTCCATTTCTCTCTGTCCTATCCAACAACAACAATAACAACAATGATAAACAACAAGAGCAACAAAAGGAAAAAAATATCCTCCAGGAGTAGTGCATCCGTAGTGCAGGCACCAAGACCCAGCACTAACCCTGGAAGCAAAAAATAAAAAGGGGGGGTGGAATAGGAATAGGGCCAGGTGGTGGCACACCTAGTAGAGTGCACACGTTACAGTGCACAAGAACCTGGGTTCAAGCCCCTGGTCCCCCCCTGCAGGAAGGAAGCTTCACAAGCAGTGAAGCAGGTCTGCACGTGTCTCTCTGTCTCTCTCCCTCTCTATCTCCCCCTCAATTTCTCACTGTCCCTTCCAGTAAATAAATAAGGAAAAGTGTATTCATGTATGTATGTATTTGTAAGAGAGAAGGGAGAAGTCGAGCCAGTGCATCGCCGTGGCACATGTGATATCAGGGATCAAACTCAGGACCTCGTGCTTGTGAACCCAGTGCTTCATCCTCTACACCACCTCCCAGGCCTCTGTCCTGCCCACTTCTTTTCTTTTTTTTTTAATATTTATTTATTCCCTTTTGTTAACCTTGTTGGTTTTTTATTGTTGTAGTTATTATTGTTGTTGATGTTGTCGTTGTTGTTGAATAGGACAGAGAGAAATGGAGAGAGGAGGGGAAGACAGAGGGGGGAGAGAAAGACAGACACCTGCAGACCTGCTTCACCGACTGTGAGGTGACTCCCCTGTAGGTGGGGAGCCAGGGGCTCGAACCAGGATCCTCACGCCGGTCCTTGAGCTTTGCATCACCTGCTCTTAACCCTCTTGCGCTACCGCCCGACTCCCCCTACTCACTTCTTTTATGGGATTGTCTTTGAATGTCAAAGCAACTACTGTTTGATTTTGCTGCTTTGTCTAACAAGAAACATCACCCTGTCCATTTGTCTGACCTCTTTGAAATCTTCTCTTCCTTAGAACGCCTGACAGACAATCTCAGAGTTGGACAGACACCCCTGGTTGCTGCTCAGATGTTTCTTTTTTTCAGAGTTCTGCTGCTCCGAATATCTCCTCAGCACCTCACCTCCTTGTGGCCCATAATGTTCTCTGAGTTAGTGAGTATCAGTTGCTTCCTTATAGAAGCTTTTGTTATTTCTTTTAAAATATATTTTATTTATTTACTAGATAGAAACAGAACAGTCAAGAGGGGTGAGCGAGATAGAGAGACACCACCAGCACTGCTTCTCAGCTCTCATGAAGCTTCCCCCCTGCGGGTATGGATGGGGTGGGGCCTCGAACCTGGGACTTGCACATCTTAACATGTACACTCTACCGGGTGTGTCACCACCCCGCTCTGATGTGAGAGCTTGTAAAAGAGGTTTCTTCAGAACTCAGGAGCTGCTCTGCAGGTGTTCTGACGCAGTCAGCAGAACTGCCACAGATAGTCAGCTGTTGACCAGGTACAGCCTGGGAGACAGCTCAGCTGGTAAGGCACACACCTTACTATGTGGGATCCTGGGATCAGTCCCGGGCCCTTTGTGGGAGCTCCACGGACAGCGCTGAGGGTGCTCCATTGGTGGCGGAGTGGTGCTGTGGTCTCTCTCTCTCTCTCTCTCTCTCTCTCTCTCTCTCATCCTCTTATTGAAAGGGAGAGAGGGAAAGTGAGCTCAGGAGCCCTGGTGAGCAGTCTAGCCCAGGCGCTGGGCCCCTTTCACCACCCGGCCGGCTCCTGCTGACGGTGATCTCCCCTTTCCTGTCAGATCCAGAAGCTCATCCTGCTAGAGGAGGAGCTGAAAGAGGATGAGGACGCGGAGAGGTAGGTGGGCCTAGGGCCAGCACGGCTCTGGGGGGGCTGCTGGCCAGTCGGGGGGGGGGGGCACGGCATGAAACAGAGTGGCTTATGAGGGCTTCTGATTCCTCGCAGTACTTGTAAGGGAGGGAGCCAGCTGTTCTGGCCACTTCTGAAAAGGAAGAACCCTCCCCGCCCCTTTTTTCTTCCAATTGTTTTATTAGGGAAATAATATTTCCTTAATGTATTTTATTCTCTCTCTCCTGATCATTTTATTAGACAAATAACATATTTTTAAAATATTTCATTTTAATGAGAATGTGATACAGAGAGAGAGAGAGAGAGACCAGTCTTCTTGCATCACCATCATGCCATCTTCCCTCACTGAGGGAAATAATGTTCTCTGGCCGGGGAGATAGCACAGTGGTTCTGCAGACGACTTTCCTGCCTCGGGCTCTGAGTTCCCAGGCTCAGTCCCCAGCACCACCATCAGCCAGAGCTGAGCAGGGCTCTGATATCTCCCTCCCCCTTTCTATCTCTTATTTTTCTCTCTCCATACACACGTATATAAAAGCTTCCATTGAAAAATATTAAAAATGGGTCCTACTCCATAGCCACACCTCCAGAAGTCCTACTGCTTCTCCTCCTTCTCCTTCTGATTTCAGAATAACAGGTGCAGGTTTGACTTAGAAAGGAAGAGAAGAGGAGTCGGGTGGGAGCGCAGCGGGTTAAGCGCAGGTGGCACAAAGCACAAGGACCAGCGTAAGGATCGCGGTTCGAGCCCCCGGCTCCCCACCTGCAGGGGAGTCGCTTCACAGGCGGTGAAGCAGGTCTGCAGGTGTCTATCTTTCTCTCCCCCTCTCTGTCTTCCCCTCCTCTCTCCATTTCTCTCTGTCAAACCCAACGACAACATCAATAACAACAACAATAATAACTATAACAATAAAACAACAAGGGCAACAAAAAGGGAATAAATAAATAAATATTTTTTTTTAAAAAGGAAGAGAAGGGGGGGGGGGTCTGGCAGTAGCACACCGGGTTAAGCGCACATGCCACAAAGCACAAAGACCTGTGTAACAATCCTGGTTCAAGCCCCCAGCTCCCCGCTTGCAGGGAGATAGCTTCACAAGCGGTGAAGCAGGTCTGCGGGTGTCTTTCTCTCCCTCTCTCTGCCTTCCCCTCCTCTCTCCATTTCTTTCTGTCCTATCCAACAACAACGAAAAAGCAATAACAACAACAACAGGGGCAACAAAAATGGAAACAGTGGCCTCCAGGAGCAGTTTATTCGTAGAGCAGGCACCAAGCCCCAGCAAAAACTATGGAGGCAAATAAAGAAAAAGAAAGGAAGAAAAGGTAGAGCCATTAAAACAATGGGCAGAAACCCCGGCTCCCCACCTGCAGGGGAGTCGCTTCACAGGCGGTGAAGCAGGTCTGCAGGTGTCTGTCTTTCTCTCCTCCTCTCTGTCTTCCCCTCCCTCTCTCCATTTCTCTCTGTCCTATCCAACAACGACAACAACAATAATAAATACAACAATAAAACAACAAGGGCAACAAAGGGGGAAAAAAAATAAAATAAATATATTAAAAAAGGGCAGGAATATGTAAATGTAGAAATAGTAGCCCAGGTCTGTGAGCTCGGGAGAACCACTGCAGTTTCCAGCGGAGGGAAAGAGATCACGGAATTCTGGTGGTGGGAACGGTGAGGAATTAGACCCGCTACTTCATAATTTTGTAAATCAACATGAAATTACTAATAACAAATTTTAAAGAAGAAGATCACATCAATAAAACGTTTTAAAAAGAAGACGTGGGCCAGGTGATGAGGCACCTGGTTGAGCACATATAACAAAGCTCAAGGAGCCAGGAATTTAGGGATTTGGGGGGTGGGGCTAGGGGGCGGGGCGGGAGGGGCGGGGCTTAAGGGACCAAGCAGGTGAGAGGCGGGTTTGGGGCGCACAGGGCTGGAAAGGTCTGCGTTTCAGAGGGTGCAGGCTCAGATCACTGGGAGACCGAGAGAGAAAACAGTGCTGCCTCTTTTCCCTTCCCTCCTTCTTTTTCTTTCAAGCTCCCAGCCCCCACCTGCAAGGGGAAAGCTTTTCGAGTGGTGCAACAATGTGGCAGGTGTCTCTCTGTCTCTCTCCCTCTCTGTCTCCCCCCTACTCTCTCGATTTCTAGCTCTCTCTATCCAATAAATAAAGTAAAAAAGAAAGAAAAAGAGATGTTTCCCAGGACAGCCATCACCAGAGTACAGTTTGACACGTCTGCCCAGCGCTCCCGTGCCCTCTCAGACTCCTGCCATCTGTCTGTGCCCCAGGCCAGTGCCCCGGCAGGCAGCAGCGTCTCACAGAGTGAGTGTCTTTGCAGGAGCAGCCGCAAGGCCAGCGGTGCCAAGGAGCCCGCGGGGGAGGCCCTGCTCAGCGTCTGCCTCTCGGCCTGCAAGTTCCTGGACACGGCGCTGGCCTTCCCGCCCGACAGGATGCCACTGTTCCAGGCGTAAGTGCCCAGCCCGACCCGCCCTGCCCTTCTTCCCTGCCCACAGGGCAGGTCCCTGGCTGCCCTCCCCCAGCAGCACCGCCTGTGTGAGCACCCTCGGGGCCGAGGCACCAGCCTGCTGCTGGGGGGGGGGGGGGGGGCCACAGCTCACAGAGGACAGACGGGTCTCTACACAGAGCCCCCCAGTCAGCATTCACGGGTGATGGGACATAGGCCACCTGGCCCTGGGGGCTGGGCCTGCCTGCTGTCACATGGACTGGTACTTCATCGTCTCTGTTTTATCTCCTTATTTATCTATTTTTTAAATACGTTATGTATTTGTTTTTTCTTTTTCTTTTTTTGTATTTATTTATGTATTTTCCCTTTTGTTGTCCTTGTTGTTTTTTATTGTTGTTGTAGTTATTATTGTTGTTGCTATGGATGTCGTCGTTGTTAGATAGGACAGAGAGAAATGGAGAGAGGAGGGGAAGACAGAGAGGGGGAGAGAAAGATAGACACCTGCAGACCTGCTTCACCACCTGTAAAGCGACTCCCCTGCAGGTGGGGAGCCGGGGGCTCAAACCGGGACCCTTGCGCTTTCTGCCAGCTGCGCTTAACCCACTGCACTACCACCCGACTCCTGTATTTATTTATTTTTAATGAGATAGATACAGAGAAAGAGGAGAGAGAGAGGCCAGACCCTGCTCAGCTCTCACTGTCGGTGGTGCTAGGAGTTGAACGTGGGACCTCAGAGCCTCAGGTCTGACTGTCTTTTGCAGAACCATGATGCTAACTCCCTAACCCTTAATTTACATTTCATTACTGATTTAAAAAATATATAGGGTATGGCGGGGAGATAGATAGCATAATGGTTCTGCAAGAGACATTCATGCCTGAGGCTCCAAAGTCCCAGCTTCAATCCCCACACCACCATAAGATACAGCTGTGCAGGGATCTAGTTAGAAAAGAAAGGGGGCCGGGCAGTCGTGTAGCGGGTTAAGTGCACATAGTGCAAAGCACAGACACAGGCGGAAGGATCCCAGTTCAAACCCCCAGCTCCCCACCTGCAGGGGGGTCGCTTCACAGGCGGTAAAAGCAGGTCTGCAGGTGTCTGTCTTTCTCTCCCCCCCTCTGTCTTTCCCGCCTCTCTCCATTTCTCTCTGTCCTATCCAAAAACAACAACAACAACAGCAGCAACCAGAACAACAACAAAAACAACAATGGAAAAAAAAATGGCCTCCAGGAGCAGTGGATTCATAGTGCAGGCACCGAGCCCCAGCAATAGCCCTGGAGGCAAAGAAAAGAAAAACGCAGAAGCTAATGGGGTGGTACACCTGGCTGAGCACACATACTACCATGCTTGAAGACCCTGGTTCTAGCGCCCAGTTCCCACCTGCAGGGAAGCTGCTTGAGCATTGAAGCAGCACTTCAGGCCTCCCCCCCTTTTTTTTTGCCTCCAGGCTTGTCGCTCGCTGCAGCTTGGTGCTGGCACTATGAATCTACTGTCCCTGTGGCTTTTTTTTTTTTATATAGGACAGAGAGAAATTGAGAGAGGAGGGGAAGACAGAAAGGGGGAGAGAAAGACAGACACCTGCAGACCTGCTTCACCACCTGTGAAGCGACTCCCCCCTGCAGGTGGGGAGCCGGGGGCTCGAACCGGGATCTTTGCACAGATCCTTACACTTTGTACTATGTGCACTTAACCCAGTGCATCACCACCTGGCCCCCTGTCTCTCTCCCTCTCTATCTCTCTCTCCCCCCTCAATTTCTCTCTTTCTCTATATGCAATAAGCTAAAATATGTGAAAAAAATATATATGAAACAGGGCCAGCAAATGAGCTCACCTAAATGGTGTGTTGTGTGTGCGCCGGGTTCTAGCCCAGCCCTCACTGCACTGGAGAAAGAAGCTTCGGTGGTGGGGTCTCTGACACTCTGTGTCCCTCTGTCTCTCTACATCTAGCAAACAAAGAGAAAAAAATGAAGAAATATTAACAACAGGGGTGTAGTTCCCCACCACCCCCAGCAGCACAGTCCGTGTCCTGGTTTAATGCGGTGGAACAGACCAGTTGCCTTGGCCTCAGCTGCTCCGAGACTTCAGCCAGGCCCGAGTCTCCCCGTCTCCCCCCCCCCCAGCCCACCCCCAGCTGAAGGCCACTGAGAGTCTGTGGTCCTCACAGCAGCTCCCAGGGCTCCTGGGGCGAGCACAGGCCTGCTTGTGGGGCCCAGGGTGCGGCCTTCCCAGTGACTCAGCAAGTTCCAGCACAGGGTGCTCACCCCAGGAGGCCCCAGCCCCAGCGCTTGCGGGCGTGGTCCGCTGCCAGAGCTGAGCGGGGCTCCCTGTTCTCTTCTTTCTCATAAAAACAATTCCAGCTGGGGCTGGGCGGTAGCTCACCCAGTTGAGAACACACGTCACCACGCACAAGAACTGGGGTTCGAGGCCCTGCTCCCCACCTGCAGGGGGGAAGCTTCACAAGCAGAGAAGCAGAGCTTCAGGTGTCTCCCTCTGTCCCTCCTTCTCCTTTCAATTTCTCTCTGTCCTATCAAATAAAAATAGAAAAGAAAAAAGGGGGGAGAGGGTGGACACCAAGAGCAGTGGATTTGTAGTGCAGACACCACGCCCCATGGATAACCCTGGTGGCAAAAATAAATAAATAAGAAGCTGCCTGCCACAAAGAGGGAAGCAGAAAGTTGGGGAGGGTGGAGGCAGTGGATGGATGGCTCACCCCCGCAGAGCTCACGCCTTGCTAAGCTCAAACCCCTGGGCTGGGGCCCTTCTCTCTGTCCAAGAAATAATGAGGGGCCAGCCGGTGATGCACCTGGTAGAGCACAAATGTTATGCAGTGTGCAAGGACCCGGGGCCAACCCCCTGGCCCCCACCTTTAGGAGGAAACTTCACAGGCCGTGGAAGGGGGCTCCACGTCTCTGTCTCTCTCTCTCTCTCTCTCTCATTCCTCCTCCTCTGTTTCCCTCTTCCCTCTCTATTTCTCTGACTGTATCCGATAAATAGATAAAACATTTTTAAAAACTAGGGGGCCAGGTGGTAGTATATCCAATAAAGCACTCATTATTACCATGCACAAGGACAGGAGTTCGAGCCCCTGCTCCCCACCTGCAGGGGGTCCGCTTCATGAATGGTGAAACAGGTCTGCAAGTCTCTCTCCCCCTCTCTAAACCCCCCCCCCCGCCTCCAGTGTTATCGCTGGGGCTCGATGCCAGCTCTGCTGATCCACTGCTCCTCACAGCCATTTTTTCAAAAATTTTTTGAGGGGGAGGGAGTAGGACAGAGAGAAATTGAGAGGGTAGGAAATGACAGAGAGGGAGAGAGAAAGATAGACACCTGCGGACCTGCTTCACCGCTTGTGAAGTGACGCCCCTGCAGGTGGGGAGCCAGAGGCTGGAACCAGGATCCTTGCATGTGTCGTCCTTGCGCTTCATACTATGTGCGCTTAACTGCTGCACCACCACCCGGTGCCCTCTCTCTGTCTTCCCCCATCTCTATCTCCCCATCTTCTCTCAGTTTCTCTCTGTCATAACAGAAAAGGAAAAAATGGCCAACAGGGGTGGTTGATTCATAGTGACAGCACTGAACCCTGGTGGCAATAAAAAAAAAAAAAAAGGAAAGAAGGGAGCCAGGTGGTGGCGCACCTGGTTGAGTGCACGTGTCACAGCGCACAAGGAGCCGGGTTCCAGCCCCTGGTCCCCACCTGCAGGGGGAAAGCTTTGCAAGTGATGAAGCGGTATCTCAGGTCGGTCTCTCTCTCTCTCTCTCTCTCTCTGTCTCTCCCCCCTCTCTCCCTCCCTATCGCCCCTTCTCTCTCAATTTCTGGCTATCTCTATCCAATAAATAAAAATAATAAAACATGCAAAAAGAAAGAAAAGAAAAAAATTAATCTAGAAAAAAAGAAGAAAGAAAAGGAAAAGAATGTAGTTACCCAGCCAAAGAAGCCAGCAGCGTGGGACCAGGAACTTCAACCTGGTCGCGTGACGGGCCTCCTGGAAACCCCTGCAGAGATGGTCTCTTGACAGGTGAACGAGCTCACCTGGATAGTTCGCTGCTTTGCCAGGTGCACAGCCCCAGTTCCAGCCTTGCCCCCTGCATGGGAGGCAGCTTCAATGCTGGGGTCTCTTCCAGTCTAGAAATAAGCAGATAGATTAGTCAATAGAGGGTGGTCTCTGCTAGTGGACTCCGGGCTGGCTGGCCTGACCAGGGGTCTCTGCCCTGCAGTTACAGGTGGGCGTTCGTCCCGGAAGTGGACACCGATGGCCTCGCCCTCCCATCTGAGCTGGAGGACAGTCACCAGGAATGCAAACCCCACACCGTCAAGATCCTGGAACTCCTGACGTTGAAATACGGGGTATCACATCCCTGTTTGAAGGTTTCTGCCCCTGGGAGTGAGAGGGGAGGAGGTGGGCTGAGCAGACTTCCAGGCCACTCAAAGCTCCTAAAACTTTTAAGTCTTAGGATGGAGCTAGCTCCCTCTGCAGGGCACAAGCCTTCCCCTTTCTCTCTCTGTCTCTCTCCCTTTCCCTTTCTCCCTCCCTCCCCCTTTCCCTTTCCCTCCTTCCCCTCCTTTCCCTCTCCCCCCACCTTCTTTCCCTCTCTCTGTCTCCTCCCTCTATCTCCTTCTATTTCCCCTCCCTCAATTTCTCTGTTGTATCAAATAAAATAGTTTTAAAAACCAGGACATTAAAATACATCTCTCATAGCCCAGACCCTTTTTACCATTTTTTCTTGTTGCTGCTGCTGTTGTTGGATAGGACAGAGAGAAATCCAGAGAGGAGGGGGAGACAGAGAGAGGGAGAGAAAGATAGACCCCTGCAGACCTGCTTCACCACTTGTAAAATGACCCCCCTGCTGGTGGGGAGCCTGGGACTCAAACCCGGATCCTTGTGTTAGTCCCTGGACTTGGCACTGTGTGCACTGAACCCAGTGTACCACCACCCTACCCCCAATGGTATAACATTATTTTAGAACGAGGAGGAGAAGACCTAGATAGAATTTGAGTTTGGGCCGCTGTCATTAATACCGAGGATGAGCTCTTACAAAGCCCCCACCCCACAGGGGCCTGGTGAATCCCCCCCATCTGGTGACCTCTGGGGCTGTCGCAGCCTCTCGGGCCCCCGGCTGACCCGCCTTGTCCCCTGGCAGGAGCTGGGCGACTCAGAGGAGACCAGCGTGCTGAAGGAGTTCCCTCTTCTGCGCCAGCGCTCCGTGTCCAGCCTGAAGCAGCTACTGCCCTTCTTCCAGACCCTCAACTGGGCCTTCAGGACCCCAAGCTCGCAGCCCCCCGATGGCCCGGGCCCCCCCTGGCTGTCCTACCCGGGCACCTTGAACAGCTCTGCACTCCTGAGCCGGCTGGAGGCGTGCGTGGAGGAGGACTTCCTGGAGTGCCCCGAGAGTTAGCCGCATGGACCGCTGGCCCCTGCACAAGCCCACTGGACATTGAGGGTTCTCTCTCTCTCTCTCTCTCTCTCTCTCTCTCTCTCTCTCTCTCTTTCTGTGTGTGTATGTCTCTCTCTTCCCATGACTTTTGAGTTCACAGACTCAGCCGAGCTCAGATGTTGGTCGGTTGAATCCAAGGCTGCACAACCTACAAATCTATGAAGGGCTGATAATTCACCCCCTGGATATTTGGGGGAGCCCAGGGGAGACAGGCAGGGCGCCCCCACCCTCCTGCCTTCAAAAGCCAGCCAGTCTGTGGCGTGCTGCACAAGGACAGAGCCACGCCGTGCCCTGCAGGCTCACGTCGGGCAGCAAGTGGACACACCTCCCCCAGAAGGCAGGCGAGAGTGTGGCACCTCACTCCCTGCCCGGCGGATGTGAATAAAATGAAATTAATCTATCATCCAACCACGGCACTCCTGCGGCCTTGGAGGGCGGCATGAAGGGACCCCAGAGTCTCTTTCCAGGTCACGGTGAGCGGGTCCGGGTCCAGGGCTGTTTCTCAGCGACTTCCAGCTCATCCCATACAGCCTTTCACCCTAGAGGTGTGTTGTCTTGCAGGGCGAGAGAGGCGGCGCACTTGGAAAATGCACAGCTTTGCCCTGTGCGCGACCCAGGTTCGAGCCTCACCCCTGCTCTTTTCTCTCTGCCTCTTAAGAAATTTTTTTAAAAAGCATTTATTTTGCTAGTCCACTATTTAAAGATGTACTTGGTCATGAATGAGAGAGAGAGAGAGAGTAGGATGAAGGAGAGAAGCAGGATACCACTCTGGAACATGCCACCAGAGGACCGAACTCCAACCTCATTCTTCTTTCCTGTTTAAATATTATTTATCTATTAGATAGAGAAGTTGAGAGGGGAGTAGGGATAGAGAAGGAGACAGAGAGACACCTGCAGACCTGCCTGACCACGCATGAAGCTTCCCCCCTGCAGGTGGGGAGCAGGGGCTTGGACCCAGGTCCTGACATGTGGTGAATGTTTGCACTCAGCCCGGTGCGCCACCACCTGGCCCTGGGGCCTCCTTCTTGAAAACTCAGCACTGAACCACCCCTCAGGCCGCTCTGCTCCTTATTTAAAAGAACTGTGTAAAGCTCTGTTTAACAAATACATAGACGAGTGTTTCCCATGAGGCAGAGAAGAAGAGAGGGAGGAAGGGAGAAGGCAGAGGAAGGCCCCCCCCCCCCCCCCCCCCCCCCCCCCCCGCCGCCGCCAAGTGCTTGGGGGCAGCAGGCAGGAAAGCCCAGCGCTCACCTGCACCAGTTGTTTGCTTCTTCGTTTCATCTTACAGACTCGTTTCTTGTGACAGAGACAGAATATGAAAGAGAACATAGCCCCGAAGGGTCCTTCAGTTTGGCTTCTCTGTTTCAAAGCTCAAACTTGCGGGCCAGAACACGGCTCGCCCTGGAAAAGCACCCGCCTTACCTACCATGCGGCGGCCCCAGGCTGGAACCCTGGCACCATGTGGCAGTATCACCTGCACCAGGGGAAGTTCCACAGAGGGCCGGGACAGCGCAAAGGTTTTTCTCCTTCTGTTTGTCTGTCTCCACTCTCTGAAATGCTTAAAGGGTGAAGAGCTTGACCTGGGAGCATCGGGGTCACATGGGCTCAGTGACACAGCACCACACTCACACTATTACACACATTCACTCACACTAACACACACACACACTCAGACACACAATCGCACACTCAGACACAGTCACACACTCAGACTCATGCTCACACACATTCACTAACACACACATCAGACACACAGCCACACACTCACACTAACACACACATCAGACACACACACTCAGACTCACGCTCACACACATTCACTAACACACACATCAGACACACAGCCACACACTCACACTAACACACACACTCAGACACACACACACTCAGACTCACGCTCACACACATTCACTAACATACACATCAGACACACAGCCACACACTCACACTAACACACACACTCAGACTCACGCTCACACACATTCACTAACACACACATCAGACACACAGCCACACACTCACACTAACACACACACTCAGACACACACACACTCAGACTCACGCTCACACACATTCACTAACACACACATCAAGACACACAGCCACACACTCACACTAACACACACATCAGACACACACACACACACACACTCAGACTCACGCTCACACACATTCACTAACACACACACTCAGACACACACACTCAGACTCACGCTCACACACACACTCAGACACACACACACTCAGACTCACGCTCACACACATTCACTAACACACACATCAGACACACAGCCACACACTCACACTAACACACACATCAGACACACACACACACACTCAGACTCACGCTCACACACATTCACTAACACACACACTCAGACACACACACTCAGACACACACTCACACACACACACTCACACACACACACACACACATCCTCAAACAAGGCTGGCAAGATGGCCCACCCAGCCAGGACAACCCACTTGTTTTGTCAGGTTCACGACACAGATTTGAACCTGTCCCCCACCACGCTGAGGGGAGCCTTGATGTCATGTCTGTCTCCCTGTCTCTCCCTCTGTCTTTGCATCTGAAAAGGCGGCCTGGAGCAGTGAAGCCCCAGTGACAGTGAGAACAACAAACTCAAATGGATTTTTCTGGGCGTACTGACTCCCCGCACCGCTCCACTGCTAAGTGGAGGTGAGAGAGGGAAGAAACCCAGTCCCATGACTCACGCCCGGGGAGTCACGTGTCCGCCCACTGGCCCCTCAGGAGAAGCCACCAGCTGTCCCCAGTCCCCACCAGCTGTCTGTCCCCAGTCACGTCCAGCACAGCATTTTCCATTTCAGCCCCATCAGCTCTCAGCACCCTGGAAACACTCTCCTTGAAGGGTTCTGCCTGCTCCCCGCTTCTGGGGAAATTTACGTATCCTCTGCTGTAGCTCACCCAGCCTTGCCATGCACGCAGCCTAAATTGGACCCTAGCACCACATGGGAGTGCATGAAGCACCAGGAGAAGCTCTTTGGCAATGGTGTCCCTTTCCCTGGCTGAAGTAGAAGAAGAAAAAATAAAAATAAAAGTCAGCCTGGGAGCGGAAATCACACATACAAGGCTCCTAGGCACCACATTAAAAATATTAGTGATCCTGGGATGGGAAGACAGCACAATGGTTCTGCAAAAAAAAGACTTCGGTGCTGGAGGCTCTAAAGTTCCAGGTTCAGTCCCCAGCACCACCACAAGTCAGAGCTGAGCAGGGGTTTGGTTCCAATCCAAAGAAAATAAAAACAATTAAAAATAAAATATTTGGGGCTGGGTAGTTGCTCACCTGGTTGAGCACATGTTACAGCTGCAAGGACCCAGGTCCAAGCCCCCAGTTTTCACCTGCGGGGGCTGGGGGGATCTTCACAAGCAGTGAAATACGGCAGCAGGTCTCTCTCTTTCTCTTTATCTCCTCCTCCTTTCAATTTTTCTCTGTCTTTATCCAATCCATAGTAAATAATAAGGTAAAAACAGTCCATGCTAGGAGTCGGGCGGTAGCGCAGCGGGCTAAGCGCAGGTGGCGCAAAGCACAAGGACCGGCATAAGGATCCCGGCTAGAACCCCCGGCTCCCCACCTGCAGGGGAGTCGCTTCACAGGCGGTGAAGCAGGTCTGCAGGTGTCTATCTTTCTCTCCCCCCTCTCTGTCTTCCCCTCCTCTCTCCATTTCTCTCTGTCCTATCCAACAAGGACGACATCAATAATAATGACAATGAAAAAAAAAGGGCAGCAAAAAAGGGAATAAATAAATATTAAAAAAAAATAATAAAACAGTCCATGCTCAGGCATGAAGGAAAGGCTGGTCTGGGGCTCCTCCCCTGCTGTGGAACGTCCCCCTCCCCCAGGGCAGGGTGTGTGGTGAGCCTCCCCCCTGCCCGCCACAGTCCCCAAAGTCTGAGTGAAGCCACCTCCAGCCCAGATGCTTGTCCCTACACCTAGCGCTTCACACTGTGACTTCCAGCGCCCCCTGCACAGATAGCTCGACCCTGACCCCTGCCACCGGTTCCAGCCTGGACCTCAGGCCCCCGGGGGACCACCTGAGTCCCAAGTCAGCACTAAGAGCAACAATGCAGCACCACTAGGTGTCTGGACAGACAGACAGTGCTAGAGGCTACATGGTGGGGGGAGGGGGGGAGACCAATGGCCATAAGTGGCTCCTTGGTGACACTCAGGGCAGGAAGGAAGTGCTTGTTATGCTAGTTAGACTTGACAACGTTCTCTCTGTCTCTCTCTGTCTCTCTCTCTTTAAAAATAGCTTATTTATTGGATAGAAACAGAGACACTGAGAGGCAAGAGGAAGATAAAGAGATTACAATGCACAAGGACCCAGGTTCAAGCCCCTGGTCTCCACCTGCAGAGGGCAAGCTTCAAAACTGGTGAAGCAGAGCTGCAGGTGTCTCTCTGCCTCTCGCCCTCTCTGTTTCCCCCTTCTTCTCAATATCTGGCTGTCTATATCCAATAAATAAATAATACAATTTTTATTCTTTTTTTTCCCCTTTTGTTGCCCTTGTTGATTTTTATGGTTGTTGTAGTTGTTATTGATGTCATTGTTGTTGGATAGGACAGAGAGAAATGGAGAGAGGAGTGGAAGACAGAGAGGGGGAGAGAAAGACAGACACCTGCAGACCTGCTTCACCGCCTGTGAAGGGACCCCCCCACCCTTGCAGGTGGGGAGCCGGGGGCTCGAACCGGGACCGTTATGCCGATACTTGTGCTTCACGCCACATGCGCTTAGCCCACTGCACTACTGCCCGACTCCAGTTTTTTTATTCTTTAAGGGGGGGCCATGGTGGCGCACCTGGTTAAGCACACATATCACAATGCACAAGGACCCAAGTTCAAGCCCCTGGTTCCCACCTGCAGGGGGAAAGCCTCACGGGTAGTGAAGCAGGGCTGCAGGTGTCTCTCTGTCTCTTTCCCTCTCTATCTCCCTCTCCCCCCTCAATTTCTCTCTGTCCTATCCAATAATAAATAAATAAAATGTTTTTTAATTTTTATTTATTTCTTCATTCCCTCTTGTTGCCCTTGTTTTATTGTTGTAGTTGTTCTTGTTGTTGATGTCATCGTTGTTAAATAGGACAGAGAGAAATGGAGAGAGGAGGGGAAGACAGAAAGAGGAGAGAAAGACAGACACCTGCAGACCTGCTTCACCGCCTGTAAAGGGACTCCCTTGCAGGTGGGGAGTCGGGGGCTTGAACCAGGATCCTTACGCCGGTCCTTGTACTTCAGGCCACCTGTGCTCAACTCGCTGCGCTACCGCCCGACTCCCAATAAAAATGTTTTTTTTAAAAGAAATTCCTTCAGAAGTGCTCCATTCTGCAACTTGAACCTGTGTCCTTGCGAGTCGTTACGTGCACTCAACTGGGTATACCGCCTCTCTCTCCTCCTTCCCACCCCCCTTCCCACTTAGAATGACTTTTTAATTTATATTTATTTATTTATTTGCCAGTGCACCGCTCAGCTCTGGCTTATGGTGGTGCAGGGGGATTGAATCTGGGACTTTGGAGCCTCAGGCATGAGAGTCTGTTTGCATAACTATTATGCTATCTACCCTCCGCCCACAGCTATTTTTTTAAACTCCTCCCCCACTCCCCCACCCACGTCCAGGGTTATCGCTGGAGCTCAGTGCCTGCACTATGAATCCACTGCTTCTAGAGGGTATTATTCCTGGTTTTGTTGCCCTGGTTGTTTATTGTTGTTGTTATTGATGTTGTCGTTGTTGGATAGGACAGAAAGAAATCAAGAAAGTAGGGGAAGACAGTGAGGAGGAGAGAAAGACAGACACCTGCAGACCTGCTTCACCGCCTGTGAAGCCTTCCCCCTGCAGGTGGGCGCCAGGGGCTTGAACCTGGGTCCCTGTGCACTGTAATGTGTGCTCTTAACCAGGTGCGCCACCACCTGGCCCCTATTGTCTATTTTGTAAAGACTTAAGCAGGGGCCAAGTGGAGGCGCACCTGGTTAAGCACTCACGACAGTGCACAAGGACCCAGGTTCAAGCCTCTAGTCCCAACCTGCAGGGGCAAAGCTTCATGAGTGCTGAAGCAGGGCTGCAGGTGTCTCTGTCTCTCCCTCTCTATCTCACCTCCACTCTCAATTTCTCTCTGTCTCTATTCAATAATAAAAACTATTAAAATATTTAAAAGGGGGGCTGGGCAGTAGTGCAACAGATTAAGCGCACATAAAGCAAAGCGCACAGACAGGCCTAAGGATCCCGGTTCGAGCCCCCGGCTCCCCACCTGCAGGGGAGTCGCTTCCCAGGCGGTGAAGCAGGTCTGCAGGTGTCTGTCTTTCTCTCCCCCTCTCTGTCTCCCCCTCCTCTCTCCATTTCTCTCTGCCTATCCAACAACGACAACATCAACAACAATGGAAACAACAAAGGCAACAAAAAGGAAATAAATATAAAAAAATCTTAAAAAAAAAAAAAAAGAGTTATGCGTGATATGACAGGGATCGAACTCAGGGCCCTACAATTGTAACTGTAGTGCGTTAGCTACCGTGCCAATTCCTGAGCTACTTTGTTTTGTTGTTGGCTTGTTTTTTCATTCGTGGTTTACAAGGTTATAAGATAATAGGGTTGTAGTCCCACACCACTCCCGCCACCGCAGTTCTGTGTCCCACCTCCTCGAATAATCACCATAGTTCTCCCAAGGTCATAGATACGGGTGGGCCGTTTTTTTTTATTTTTAATCAGAGCACTGATTTGTGGTGGTGCCTCAGGCATGAAAGTCTCTTTGCATAGTTATTACGCTATTGCCTCCTTTTTTTCCTTTTAAATTCCTGTGTTCCCATTTCTATGTTCCACCTACGAGTGAAACCATCTGATAGTTGTCTTTCACTTCCTCCTTTCTCTAGGCATAATCACCTCCAGTTTCATCCATTTTGCCCCAAAGGGCACAAAATTGTCTTTTTAAGGGCTGAGTAGTCCTCCATCGAGTCTATATCCCATAACTTCTTTATCCAGTCATCTGTCGTTGGGCATATAAGCTTCTTCTACCCTTTGACTGTTGTGAATGGTGCAGCTATGACCATGGGGTGGGGGGCAGGGGCCGGGGGCTGCATGTATCTCTTCAAGTCAGGATCTTCACATCCTTTGGATAAATGACTAAAAGTGGAATTGCCAGATCATAAGGCATTTCCGTTTGTATTCGTTTCAGGGTTCTCCATGCTGTTCTCTATAACAGCTGCACCAGTGTGCACTCCCACCAGCAGTCCAAAACCGTTTATTTTTAAAATAAACAAGACCTCTGGTTAGCTCCTAATCTGCTTGAGGTTGACCCTGACAAACTTAGTCCTTTGATGAGAGGACGAGCACTGGTCACAGCTTCGAAACCTCACCCTGACCCTGCAGAGCTCTGCTGTGCTGGGCTCTTTGTGTTTGGGAATATGGAAGAAGGGTCAGAGGTGACCATGGTCTCTCTGATTCCCGAGAGAATCTCTGTAGAGTGGGGCGTGTGACTGGTGCCTTGAATTCCTGCACCTTCTGGGACCAGACTGCGGGCAGGGGCTGGGGCTGGACTGTGGACTCTCCAGGTGTTTGATTCTGGCCCTGGGTCCTTGCCCATAGACTGTCTTGTGACACCTGCAGCCTCCAAGGCTGCCCAGCCAGGAAGGTGGGCATCTTCCAGACAGAGCAAAATGTCCAGTTTCCTCTGGCTGCACAAGCTGTGCATCTGGGTAAAGAGAATGTGACCATTTCAGGTGTAAGAAGGAAAACAAGATGAGACCAGACCAGTCAGTTCTCGGACCCAGGACCCGAGGCTCTTGTGCAAGGAAACCTGACAGGAGACCCAGGGATGCCCAGACACTCATTCATGCCTTCATTCATTCATTGTTTGTTTGTTTGTATTAATATCTTATTCCTCACCCAGAGGCTCTGTGCCCAAAGCCCTGCCCCACCAGGGAAAGATAGAAGCAGGCTGGGGGGATGGATCCACCTGCCGACACCCATGTTCAGCAGAAAAGCAATTACAGAAGGCAGAAACCCACCTTCCGCACCCCATAAAGAATTTTGGTCCATGCTCCCAGAGGGGGAGAAGTGTTAGGGGAAGATGACCAGAGGGCTCTAAAACCCAATTCCATCAGCACCTGAAGAGAAAAGAGGAAAGAGGAAAGAGGAAGAACATTGAGAGTCATGACAGGTGTAGGTGTGAATGTGAAGGCAGGACCATAGAAAAGATGGACACACACAAATATATAAAGAGTTATAGAAATCACAAGGATCAGGTGGTGGCACACCTGGTTGAGCGCACATGTTACAGTGCACAAGGACCCAGGTTCGAGCCCCCAGTCCCTACCTGCAGGAGGAATGCTTTGCAAGTGGTGAAGCAATGTTGCAGGTGTCTCTCTGTCTCTCCTTCTCTATCACTCCCTTCCCACGAGTCAGGAAATCGTGAGGAGCCTCACAAAGCACCCTGCATTTTTCTGCCTCCAGGAGCCTGGCATTCCTTAAAACATTAAGCCAGCTCCCCCTGCTCCACCCTGCATTCCTGATACTATGGCCTATCTACATAATCATTGTTTTGCCTGAAAGATCCCCACCCATTCCATTCCTTTGATCTGTCTTCTTTCTACCCTCAAGACCCTCCCTGCCTGCAGGGTAACATTAATCCTACCAGTTAAAACCCTCGCAACAGTTGCTAAGGAAGCTCCTACCTTCCCAGCCCCTTTTGCCTTTCCTCCACCCCTTCCCTAGCCATTTCCGTTTCTGACTTGCCACTTCCGGGTCTGCCCTTTAAAAGCCTTGGCTCTCTGATCAGTAAAAATGTTGCATTGCCTCACAGCCACCATGAGCTTAGTTCATGAGTCATCTCCCTCATGTCCTGGGCTCCAGTTGAGTTCTCTCCAACCCAGAGAGTACACGCCCATGAAGAGGCACCCCCACGCTAGCCCAGCACCCATGCACAGACTCCGCAAGGCAGCCTGAGCTTGGCTCCGAGGGAAACTCCCAGCCTGCTTTATCTTCACCCATGGGTGTGGGTGGCAAGGAGGGCGGGCTGGAAGCTCAGCCTTGTTTTTCTTCATTCTCAAAACCACCCCCCCTCCCCCCACCCAGTGTCACGGAGGAAGGACACTGTCTCACCAGCTCCTGCAGGAAGAGAAAAAAAAGTCCCCTTCATTGCTACTCAAATCGGCCAGGGGAGGTGGGGGTAGAGGTACTACTGAGGTCACCCCACTATGTTGTTTTTAACTTATTTATTCCCTTCTGTTGCCTTTGTTGTTTTGTTGTTGTAGTCATTATTGTTGTTATTGATGTCGTTGTTGTTGGATAGAACAGAGAGAAATGGGAGTCAGGCGGTAGCGAATCGGGTTAAGCACACGTGGCACAAAGCACAAGGATCAGCGTAAGAATACCTGTTCAAACCACAGCTCCCTACCTGCAGGGGAGTCGCTTCACAAGCGGTGAAGCAGGTCTGCAGGTGTCTGTCTTTCTCTCCTCTCTCCATTTCTCTCTGTCGTATCCAAAAACGATGACATCAAGAACAACAATAATAACTACAAGAATAAAACAACAAGGGCAACAAAAAGGAAAATAAATATTTTTTAAAAATTAAAAAAAAAAAAAACAGAGAAAAATAGAGGAGGGGAAGACAGAGAGGGGGAGAGAAAGACAGACGCCTGCAGACCTGCTTCACCACCTGTGAAGCGACTCCCCTGCAGGTGGGGAGCCGGGGGCTCAAACTAGGATTCTTCTGCCTGTCCTTGTGCTTTGCGCCACCTGCGCTTAACCTGCTGCGCTCCCGCCCGACTCCCCAACTATGTGTTTTGAACTGGCAGAAGCGAGGGGTGGGGGTGGGGGGGTGTCCCAGAGGACCCGATGGGGAGCAGGGGTGAGGAGAGCTACAGGTGAGGGCCCCATCCTCCTCCCCACCTTCCTCATCTCTGATAAGGACAAAAAAAAGGCCTCAGTGACTGGCCTTCAGTTAGTCAAAGGACTGGAGGGCGGCAATGGAGTCCTGGATCCTGATCCCTTTTATTTTCCAAATTCAGCTCTGTGGTACTGATGGCTGGACTAGCACTGTAACCTTCTCTCCCCCACCCCCACCCCCACCCTCAACTCCCCTCTTACCCTTTGAGGCCCCGGTTTTATGGGGAGCTCTTTAAGAAAAATAACTTTTTTTTATTTTAAAGATTTACAAAAAGATTTATTTAAAGCTTTAAACATTTAAAATGATCTGTTGAGCCTCCTTTGAGAACGATTTATTTTTAAAATAAATGTGTTTATAAAATACAAAGATTTAAAAAAATATTTTACTTTTATTTGTTAAGAGTTTATTATGCATTTATTCATTTTTAATCTTTATTTTATTATTGGATAGAGAGAAATTGTGGTCTGGGAGGTGGCACAGTGAATAAAGCATTGGACTCAAGCTGAGGTCCTGAGTTCAATCCCTGGCAGCACATGTACCAGAGTGATGTCTAGTTCTTTCTCTCTCCTCCTATCTTTCTTTTTCTTTTTTTTTAATTAAAGTGAAGGGGGTGATATAGAGGGAGAGAGACAGAGAGACACCTGAAGCCTTGCTTCACCACTTGTGACACTTTTCCCCTACAGCTGGGGACTGGGGACTTGAACCTGGGTCCTTGCACATGGAACATGTGTGCTCAACCAGGCACACCACCCAGCCCCTCTTTCTAATAAATAAAATCTTTAAAAGAGAGAGGGAGAGAGAAATTTGAGGGGAAGGGAGATAGGGAGAGAGACAGACACCTGCATCCCTGCTTTACCATTTGTGAAGCTTTCACACTGCAGGTGGGGACTGGGGGCTTGAACCCAGGTCCTTATGCACTATAATACATGCACCACCACTCAACCTCTAAGAGATTTATTTAAAATAAGTCATTTTAAAAATATTTATGTACCACAGTGGTGGTGATAGAGAATTTTCAAGATTTTAGCCTCAGAATATGTGTTTATAGTATAATGGTGGTATTCCTGTAAGAAGAGTTCGACACAGAGCAGAATAACTGAGAGTAAAGGGTTAAGAATGTGTAGAGAGGGAGTGAGGCGGTAGCGCAGCGGGTTAAGCACACGTGGCACAAAGCGCAAGGACCAGCGTAAGGATCCCGGTTCGAGCCCCCCGCTCCCCACCTGCAGGGGAGTCGCTTCACAGGCAGTGAAGCAGGTCTGCAGCTGTCTCTCCCCGTCTCTATCTTCCCCTCCTCTCTCCATTTCTCTCTGTCCTATCCAACAATGACAACAACAATAATAACTACAATAATAAAACAACAGGGGCAGCAAAAGGGAATAAATACATAAATAAACAAATTTTTTTTAAAAAGAATGTGTAGAGAGACTGAGTACGGGGGCTGGGTGGTGGTGCACCTGGTTGAACACATGTTACAATGAGCAAGGACCCAGATTCAAGCCCCCAGGCCCCATCTACAAGAAGAAAGCTTCGTGAGTGGTGAAGCAGGGCTGCAGGTCTCTCTCTGTCTCTCTCCCTCTCTATCAACCCCTTACCTCTCGATTTCTGACTGTCTCTGTTCAATAAATAAAGATAATTTTAAAAAGTTAAAAAGAAAAAGGGAGTCAGGCAGTAGTGTTGTAAATTAACTTAAGAAGAGGTATGGGGGTTGGGGCTGCTTGTGGCGCATATAGGAGAATTCACAGCGGGAGCTGGGTGCCGGGCTGAGCTTCACTGACTGGAGACAGATGACCCGGGACTCTTGGTTGAGCTGTACGCAGTATCTCTTTATTCATGCAGGACGCAGCACAATCTAAGCCGAGCTAAACTAAACTAAAACTAAACCCTGAACTAAAATGAACAATCCTGTCCTTATATATATACTTTCCAAGTAGGGTGTGAACAGGATGTGCCATAGAGAGGGTGGAGAGAAAAGTGACTGGTGAAAATCAGGGTTTGACAAGGAGAGGGGGCGGAGCAGGCAAGAATTCTACCACTGAACCACCAATGCCCTGGAGGGAGGGTGGTGCTTTATGTAAATGTAAAAGTGATTTATATAAATAGACCGCAGCTTTGAGTGGGATCAAACCAATCCCTATACAGGCATACCGGTGCTTGGTTAAGCAGAAGCCAGGGGGAGCTGGCATACTACCCAACAGCTGGGAACTGGTGTAATCAATACACAGTGTATTAGGGTGAAACAGGTAAAAGGCAAAATAAGCACTTATCATCAAGGGTTAAGCCTACACTAGGTCTATAAAGTCTGAGTATGGTTATCAAAGTTTAGTCCCATAAGACAAACAATGATCAGCTCTGGTTAAGGTGCTCATGGCTGTAGAGGAGTCTCAAAGTTTACCGGCTACAGAGTCACACGTGCTCAGTTCCCAGGAGAAGTAGCCATGGCGGATGGAGGCCTGGGGCACCTGAGCAGGAGAAGGAGCCGCAGCCAAAGACAGCCCAGAGTTCCAGCTGCTGTCCTTTTAAGTCAATTCAGCCTGCCCACAGTGCTTTGCACAGCAGCAGTCTGGATTCACCTACAGGCCACCATGCGCCTGCGCAGACCACTGCACACTCTGCCAGCCTCCTGTCGCCAAAGCTGACGTCAGCACTGTGTCAGGGCATAAAGCGTCACCACAATTCCCCACTTTTAATTATAGACATGGACAAGATGTACGGTCTGTATGAGCACAGGAGAAATAAGCAAATCTTCAGTGATTCTAGGGTTCCCCCTGCAAGCTCTGCCTTCACCCCCAGAGTGTGGGCACAGTAACTAGGTATCAGATAAGGCCCTGTTAGCCTGAAGACCTGTGGTCTAGTATCTGTGTCTAACCCAGAGATGGTCCATCACTCAGGGAGGCTCAGAACAGAAGCTTACAGTGGCGTCCCCAAGTTCAAGTAGTTCCTGGGTGGCAATCGTGGCATTCGCAGGGTGCTGGACTGCTGCAATCTATGCGTCAGCTCGTGTTCTGGTGAGGAGTTCACAGATGAGAGGGGCTTATCTGCTCAGTATGGGTCCAAGCAGGACCTGTGAATGAGAAACGAGAACAAACACACCCTATGCCTCAAGTTGGTGACTTTATTTCAGTCACAAAGACTAGACTAATCACGAGGCATCCGCTGGAGAGGAAATAGCTCTGTGGAGAAAAGTAACACTTACCAGCTATCTGATTAGAATTATGCAGTACAAAATTTAATATATATAAAGCTCCTTGTATTCTGTTCATGTCTGAGAAACAGCCCTTTAAGGGTACATATGGCCTTCCACAATTACTCATCTAGCGGGGTCAGAGTCAGTCTAATAAGGAACACCTCAGCAGCAAAGGCAGAGAAAGTGTTCACCAACATGGGTTGCTTTCTGTGGGAGAGGTCGCATATAAAGCCTGTAACAGTGTCCACAGAGATAGGATACATTTCGATTTAGCAAACTGAGGGATGTGTAAAATATCCATTTTTCAGGATCAACATTAAAAAGGTATACTGAGTTAAACACCCATAAAGGGAGGAGTCACACCAGTCTAGACATAAAGAAACAATGACTCATGCTACACCAGAGAAATATCCAGTCATTTAATTAGAGCTCAACACTTAGGTTCTAGAATGTGCTTGAACTAGAGAGGTTAACTAGAGCACAGTAGCAAAACATCTGTAAAAGCTATGGGGAAAGGACACCCAACACTGGTGGATGCAGTTTCCATTCCTTCACTTCTGGTTAAATGACTCAGGTGTGTATAACAGCCTACCACGATCAACAATGGTTTTAGGATAAACTTGTGTCAATACATACATACATACCTCATACTCGAATAAACCACTCTCCTAGAGACTAGAAGGTTAAAGACAAGTTACACAGTTAAGCAATCTATTAAGATTCATGCCTGTAGTAAGCGACTATCCTAGAGTCACCCAATAGTCCTCATAGCTCTGCGGGCTGGAGGGCAGGACCCCGCTTTTTGTAATCTGTCAGAGAATTGTCTCCTGCATAAGCCTTGGATGGACAGTGGATTGCCCAGTGAAAGCCACTTTTACAGAGTGGGCATTTGGTTAAGGGAGGTTTTAAATATCTGTCATCTCCAGATACCTTGTAATTAAACCATTTGAGATTCATTTTGCAAATCTTTTGTAAATGGCCCTCATTACTACATTTAAAACAAACCTTGTTTTGCATGGGCTTTATGGAGTCCGCCACATACGTGGCCTGATTAAATGTAGCCATAACATGTACTTTACAGGTTTGAGACTGTACCTCAGTGCATGCTTTTATCATCTGATCAACACTTAAATCTAGGTCCTCAAGTGGCCCAAGAATTCCTTTACAATCTCAGTTTGCATTTTCATACACTGGTCGCTTAATTAAAATTCTGGCTGCTTCTTCACTGTCTACTTGTCTGATAGCTTCTTGCAACCTGCCCACAAATTCTCTGTAGGGTTCTGTGGCTTCCTGAATAACAGAGCTGAAAGACTCTACATGAGTGCTAAGTAACTTGTCACTCATTCTGACTGCTGATTGCACAGCAAGGTGCCTGTCATTTTTTGTAATATTCATATGTTCACTGAGAGAAGTAACAACACTATCACCCACTAACTGCCTGGGTGAAATATCTCTGGGAACCTGATGTGGTTCTGGGTGAAATATCTCTGGGAAACTTTATATTCCATCTCAGTGCCTTCTCCTGTAGGGAGCATGGGAAAAGCATCAAATTTAAGGCCTCCCTCAATAGGAATTTTTCTGGTTTTATCACTGGTAGCGGGCAAATCTGGGTCTATAGCAGGTGAGATCAAGGGAGAATGAGGAGGAGGAGTTAGGAAGGGGTTGAGTGAGTCACATGGCACAGTAGGAAGAGGTGGTAGTTGTAAGGATGGGTTAGATGGTGTGGCATCACAGAGGGTAGCCTGCTGAAGTGTGTGTGGAAGGGAGGGTGGTGAACACACAGGAAGAGGGGGTGGAGATGGGGGCACCACAGAGGGTGAAGGTGGAGGCTCCAGAGGCTGCATGGAGGCAACAGGGGGATCGGGGCTAAGGAAAAGATTTCCATGGATCAAAGATTGTGGTAGCGGGGTGGTGTATGGAATAGCAAGACAGTATAGATAAGGTCCATATAAAGGCAGGTTAGCTGGTTTAGGCTCAGTAGAAAAATGTGAGAATGTCTGGCTTTCAGGCATGACAGAAACAGTTTGTGTCTGAGAAGAGGAGGAAGAAGGAGAAGTGGAATTGGAAGTTTGAGGATTTAGGGAATAGTCCTGCAAAGAAGCCTGTAATTGATTTAGAGCAGAAAGGCACAGCTTATAAGTTCAAAGTTGTTTTGCTGTGACTATACCAATATTTTTCAGTAAACAATCTCCAATTTGTGTCCATATCTCAACTGATATAACTGTATTCTTGGGAAGAGGTCCAGAGACCACCTCTATAACATTCAACAACTTTCTTAATTCTTGGCTGGAACACTGAATTTTACATATCTTTAAAGTTTCTTTCAACTGTCTGAGGTGAAAACTGTCTTCTTTAGAATGTAATATACCCATTGTGACAGTTTAAAAAAGTGACAGCAAAAGAAAGGTTAAAATTAATTGTTGGTCACTTACCAAGAGTTAGCATGTTTGTTGGGTCCCTAATAAGGTAAAGTCAAGTAGTAAAGGGCATGGGGTTAAGAATAAAAGATTTGACATGTGTAGTAAATAAAAGTCAAGGAAATAAAAATTGCCTTGAGCAGAAAAACTAACAACAAAAAAAAAAAGGAGCGGGTAACCACAGAAACACGTTGGAGCAGATTAAATTCAGAGCCACATGGAGGTGGGGTTAAAACTTTAAAACACATTTTGGGACCCACAGCGGGAAAACATCCAAGTGGATCATAGTAACTCAACACGTGGGAGATAAAGTTAAACTGCACAGCACAAAAAATGGGCAGGATGAAATTAAAGTCAAATAACTAAAATAGGGGTGGGCCAAAAAATTGCAACACGTTGAGGCGCCATTTGTTGTAAATTAACTTAAGAAGAGGTTTGGGGGTTGGGGCTGCTTGTGGCGCATATAGGAGAATTCACAGCGGGAGCTGGGAACTGGTGTAATCAATACACGGTGTATTAGGGCGAAACAGGTAAAAGGCAAAATAAGCACTTATCATCAAGGGTTAAGCGTACGCCAGGTCTATAAACTCTGAATATGGTTAATCAAAGTTTAGTTCCATAAGATAAACAATGATCAGCTTTGGTAAAGGTGCTCATGGCTGTAGAGGAGTCTCAAAGTTTACCGGCTACAGAGTCACACGTGCTCAGTTCCCAGGAGAAGTAGCCATGGCGGATGGAGGCCTGGGGCACCTCCGCCGAGAGGCATCTGAGCAGGAGAAGAAGCCACAGCCAAAGCCCCCAGAGTTCCCGCTGCTGTCCTTTTAAGTCGATTCAGCCTACCCACAGTGCTTTGCACAGCAGCAGTCTGGATTCACCTACAGGCCACCATGCGCCTATGCAGACCACTGCACACTCTGCCAGCCTCCTGTCGCCAAAGCTGATGTCAGCACTGTGTCAGGGCATAGAGCGTCACCACACAGTAGCACAGTGGGTTAAGCGCACATGGCACAAAGCACAAGGACCAGCATAGAGATCTCGGTTCCAGCCCCCGGCTCCCCACCTGCAGGGGAGTTGCTTCACAGGTGGTGAAGCAGGTCTGCAGGTGTCTGTCTTTCTCTCCCCCTCTGTCTTCCCCTCCTCTCTCCATTTCTCTCTGTCCTATCCGACAACAACAACATCAATAACAAGGGCAACAAAAGGGAATAAATAAATAAAAATAAAGATTAAAATATATATATATATATATATAATTTTTTAAAAAAGAAAGAAATCGATTAACTTATTCCACTCGACTCCCAGCTGCAGGGGGAAGCTTGACAAGCAGTAGAGCAGTGCTGCAGGTGTCTCCCCCCTTCAATTCCCTGGAAGAGACCAAATAAAAAAGAAGCTTCAGCAATAAGAATAAATAAGTAAACAAATAAATAAGATTATTACATGTGAGAGTTTGACAGACAAGAGAGAGGAGACAGAGCACCACTCTTCCACATGTCTGGGACTTGAACCCAGAACCTCAGGCATGAAAGTCTGGGGTTTGGCCAGCTGAATCACTTCCCTAGGGGCTATGACTCAGTTCCTCCCAGAGGGAGCTGTGTTGTTCCTGAGGACCCCCACAGCCTGAGGTCAGGCAAAGATGCCGAGCTCAAACCCAGGACCTCAGGCTTTGTTGTATGTGGGGAGAGCTGGGCTGGCCCAAGGGGAACCCTAAGAACCAGGAGAGTTCTAACACGTGAGCTGCAGAGGCTACTGGGGGTTGGGGGGTATGGAGCAGGCAGGGGGGACCACTGCTGGGAAATTGTGCAGATGCAGTCACATCTGCCATGTTGTCCCCTCAGGCTATTGCTAGTTCCCGTGAGAGTTGGGACATTCTCGGAGCGCCTGTTCTGCCATGTTGGGCCTTCAGGGCATTGTCAATTCCCCCGCAATAGTTGGAATGCTTTGGTTACTCCTCCCCCTTCCCATTCTCTCGAGAGCTATTCCCATAAAAGCCCTTCTTCTGGGAGTCAGGTGGTGGCGCAGTGGGTTAAGCGCATGTGGCGCAAAGCGCAGGGACCGGCGTAAAGATCCTGGTTCGAGCCCCCGGCTCCCCACCTGCAGGGGTGTCGCTTCACAGGCGGTGAAGCAGGTCTGCAGGTGTCTGTCTTTCTCTCCCCATCTGTCTTCCCCGCCTCTCTCCATTTCTCTCTGTCCTATTCAACAACAAACAACATCAACAATGGCAATAATAATAACCACAACGAGGCTACAACAACAAGGGCAACAAAAAAAAAGGGGGGAGAAATGGCCTCCAGGAGTGGTGGATTCATGGTGCAGGCACCGAGCACAGTAATAACCCTGGAGGGAAAAAAAAAATCCCTTCTTCTTCTGCCCCTCGCTCTCTTGCCCGCCTTACACTTCGGTGATTAGACGCAGGGAAGGTTGCTGTGCCAGGCGGCCATTTTTGCTACCTCCACGTGGCCCAAACTGCTGCTCTCTCACCCAACTCGGAGGTGCCAGCGCAAATAAAGGATTGTGTTCCCTTTCTGCTCCAAACCTCCTTTTTTTGCATCCAGTCGCCACCGCAAGCGACAGACCCCCACGGGGGGGGGGGGAGCTTTGGGGGGAACAGACTTGGTGCTAAGCCCTTCAGTGCAGGGAATCAGTCCTTGGGAGGTGGAGTCTGTTCCCTTTCTTTCTAGGGAGAGAAAAACAACTAGAGTGTCACTTTGTTAAATAATTTATGAGAGAAATTGCTGGCGCTCACATGGAGTGCCTCCAACCAGGAGGTAAGCTGCTGGCCTTCCGCTACTGGCTCCAGTGACCACATATAAAGAAGGAAGCACCAGGAGAGATCCTCGTAGGAACGTCTGTTTGTTTAGGGTAGAACACAAGGTTTTATAGCAAACAGAACAAAGGACATTTTTCACATATGTCAGAAGTTAGAGGTTTCTTAAAGGTCAGCTTGCCCCTATAGTGGGGAGGGGTAGGAATGACAAGAATTGATGTGATACCAGAAGGGTCAGAACAATTAGTCTCCATGATGCGGGCATGTTAATTATCCAAAGGAATTAAGCAAAACATAGTGGCTAAACCAGTAGAGTGAGATGAAACAGAGAGAGACAAAGCTTGATATATATCATAGATATCAAAGACAAGCAAGGAAATAGATGTGGGGGTCTCACTGCCAAGTCACTGGCAGGGGTGTATGATAGAGTGGGTTCTCCTATATGATCAAAAGGTGAACTTATAGTGAATGTGTGGACTCTGAAGGACTGTAGTGGACTCTAAGTGAGCCCTCAAGCAGGCAGCCATTTGGCCTGCTAGCAGGGGGAACTAAGTGTGAGAGGCTTGTAGGCTTTCTGTGGGCTTGAGAGACTAACAACTAAGGGGAAACTGAGTCATGGAAGACTTTTCCCTCTTTTTCATCCCTATATGGGAGAGGCCAACAAGTAGGGTGTCTTTCCAGACCTCCATCCAAGGATGGGAGAGCTCCTCTAAGCTCTACCAAGCTTCCACATAGTCCCACAAGAAATAGAGCACATTGTCCTGGCACGTGCAGTGCTGGGGATCAGACTATGAAGCCCTGTCTAGAAGTGGGGCTGGGAAACCTTGTCACTTGTTTTTAATTTTTTTTTAATCTTTATTTGTTTATTGGATAGAGAAACCCCAGAAATCAGGGGGCTGGGCAGTGACACACCGGGTTAAGCACATATAGTATGAAGCACAAGGACCTGCGCTAGGATCCCAGTTCAAGCCCCTGCTCCCCACCTACAGGAGGGTTGCTTCTCAAGCAGTGAGACAGGTCTGCAAGTGTCTTTCTTTCCTTCCCGTTCTCTATTTCTCCCCCTCTCTCAATTTCTCTCTGCCCTATCCAATAAAAAAAAAAATGAAGAAAAGAAACTGGTCGCCAAAAGCAGTGCATTCATAGTGCTGGCACAAGCCCCAGTGATAATCCTGGAGACAAAGAGAAGAAAAGAGAGAGAAGGAGCCAGGAGGTGGTGCAGCGGGTTAAGCACACATGGCAGAAAGCGCAGGGACCGGCATCAGGATCCCAGTTCGAGCCCCCGGCTCCCCACCTGCAGGGGAGTCGCTGCACAGGCGGTGAAGCAGGTCTGCAGGTGTCTGTCTTTCTCTCCCCGTCTCTGTCTTCCCCTCCTCTCTCCATTTCTCTCTGTCCTGTCCAACAACAATGACAGCAATAACAACAACAATAATAACAATGATGATAAATGGGCAACAAAAGGGAAAAATAAAAAATAAATAGATAAGAAGAAAAGAGACATTGAGAGGAAAGGGGCTGATAGGGAGAGAGACACAGAGATATTATCTCATCATTATCTCATCACTCAGGAAGCTTTCCCCCGCAGGTGGGGACCGGGGGCTCAAACCTGGGTTCCTGCACATTATAACATGTGCACTCAACCAGGTGTGCCACCACCCAGTCCCTTGTCTTTCCTTTAGAGAAATATTCTTTTTTATTTGGTACGCAGTTTTTAAAATATTTTTTTTTAATTTATTTATTTATTACTGGCTAGAGACAGAAATTGAAAGGGGAGGGGAAAGATAGACACCTGCAGCTCTACTTCACCACTCGTGAAGCTTTCCCCTTGCAGGTGGGGACCACGGGCTTGAACCTGGGTCCTTGTGCACTGCAGTGTGTGCCCTTAACCAGGTGCACCACCGCCTGACCCCGTTTTTAAATATTTTTCCAGTAGTCCAGTGTCCTAGCCACAGCACCACAGCCCGGGGCAGGGCTGTCCTCTGGCTACATCAGCCCCCAAGCTCCAAAGTGAACCCAGCCAGGGCCTTCCTTTTCCTCTTTTTTCCTTCCTCCGTGTCCTCTTTCCTTCTTCCTCCAACTTCCTCTCTCCTCCAACTTCCTCTCTCCTCCAACTTCCTCTCTCCTCCAACTTCCTCTCCTCCTCCTTTTCCTCCCTTTCTCCTCCTTCTTCCCTCCTGCTTTCCTTCTCCACCAACCTCCCTCCTCTTCCTTCCCATTCTTCCTCCCTCATATTTCTCCTCCTTCTCCTTCCCCCTTCTTCCTCTTCTCCCTCACCCTCAGCCCCCTTTTGTCTCCCCCAGGGCTGAGGAACGGAAACCAGGCGTCCCAGGCTGGCTGGGGCTGGCTGTTGGGGTGACTCAGGGAAGACACCCTGCAGTGCACCCAGCCTCTGACCACTTCCTGCCCAACCAGCTCCACCGCCCTCTGAGGCCCAGAGCAAAGGCAACCAGCACCCGGGGTGTTTTGGCTGTTGTTTTGTTTGTGTTTTTATTGGGGGACGAATGGTTTACAGCAAATACAGTTATAGGTACCTGTTTAAAATTTTTTTCAGTTTTCTGCAAAATCCTCTCCCACCCTCACCCCAACCTAGGTCCTCCTCCACCATCAGGCACCAGGATTTGAAAGCCACCCTACCCCCTTTCCCCAGAATCCTTTGCTTTGGTGCCATCCACCAAACCCAATCCAAGTTCTGCTTTGTGTTTCCCCTTCTGTTCTTATTTCTCAACTTCTGTCCATGAGTGAGATCATCCCATCTTCATCCTTCTCTTTCTGGCTGATCCCACATCACAGGACTCCTTCAAGCGCTACACGGTTTGGAGTAGGGGTGTGTCTCAAGTGTGTGTCACCAGGCTGGTTCCTTCAGGAGAAGCGGCTGGGCTGGTGCACACTGTGACCTCTGAGCCCGGAAGGCAGATGGAACCCCTCCCCCCCACACCCCCACCCAGAGCAACGGAGTGCTCTGACCTCAGACAGTGGCTTCTGTGAGGTGGCACTGACAAGCCTGTCAGACCAGCACCCGCTAAGAAGGGGAGGGTGGCAGGAATGGCGTTGGCTGGGAGCCTACTGGATGGAGTACCTGAGGCTCCAGGTTTAGTTCCTGGTGCTGCTTGTAAGAGAGCTGGCTTCCGGTTCTCTCTCTCTCTCTCTCTCTCTCAACTCACGTATATGATAACTAAAGATAAATCTGTAAAGGCAGAGCTGTACCCTGTTGAGCACACGCCTTATCACGTGCAAGGACCTCGGTTCAAGCCCCAGCTTCCCACCCTCAGGGGGGACACTTCCCAAATGATGAAGCAGGTCTCTCTCTCTCTCTCTCTCTGGTCTCTCTCTTTCTCTCTCTCCCTCTCCCTTTCTCTGTTTCCCCCTCCCCTCTTGATTTCTCTATCAAATGAATAAATGTAGGTCAGGGAGCTGGACTGTGGCACACCCGGTTTAGCCCACATAGTACTATGCTCAAGGACCCACACAAGGACCTGGGTTCGAGCCCTCACTCCCCACCTGTAGAGAGGATACTTCACAAGCGGTGAAGCAGGTCCGCAGGGGTCGCTCTTTCTCTCTTCCTCTCTACTTCCCCCTCCTCTCTCAATTTCTCTCTGTCCTACCCAGTAAAATGGAAAAAATGGCCTCCAGGAGCAGTGGATTCATAGTGCTGTCACCAAGCCCCAATGATAACCCTTGAGGCAAAATACATAAATAAAAAAATAATAAATGTATGTCTTAAAACAACACACAACCTGGCCAGGCAGCTAGAACCCAGCCAAACGGGGGCTTAGGAAGGACGTGGCCGCAGCCCCCAAGCACCCCTGCTGCCTCCTCCTGGGAGCACGAAGGAGCAGGGTGTCCAGTGCCTCCGGGCAGCCAGGGGACAGAAGCCCGTGGTCACTCACTGCTTGTCCCCAGGACTGAACTCTGTTCCAGGTGATTCTGTCTCAGCTGGCCACTTGAAAGCGAGCATGAAAGAGAAGGATGAGCAGAGGGGAGTAGTTCTTCATTGGGAAGTGTCTCCGCCAAGCATCTGCCCGGCTCGGGCGGGGGTGTGTCGGGACCGTGTGTGAGCCTGACAGAGCCTAGGGAGAACCACCCCCGTCCCTGGATGGAGGTCCGAGAAGATAACCTCTGGGTAAGTCTCTCTCAACCGAGGTGAGCATAAGGGGGGAAACTCAGACTTGGTTCTTTCCTTCTTGACTCTCAGGCCCACAGATACCCCAGTACTTCCCTCCATTAACTGCAGGCCACATGGCCGCAGATTTACTCATTCAAAGTCACCTTCTGATCCCAGAAGAACACACCTTATCACACACTTCATCACACACCTCAGACCCCAGACAAGAGAAATGCCAAACTATATGGCTTTTTGATATCCATCTTCTCTCTGTCTCACCCTACGGGTTTAACCCCTCTGCTTCTCTCAAATACCTTTGGATAATTAAGTTGCTTGTGTCATGGAGAATAACTGTCTTGTATCTCATTAATTCCTGTCATACCAGCCCCCTACCTTAGGGGCATGCTGACCGTTAAGAAACTTGTAATTTCTGACATATTTCAACAATAATTAACTTCATTGATTTTCTATTTAACTCAGGTCCACTTTGATAATAAGCGGACTCTAGGATTCTGGGATTCTAGGGCTCAGATTCTAGGCATGCTAAGAGTCCCCTGGTGTCTTTTACTTCGTGTCACCCCTGTCGTGAGCGAGAAAGAACCAGCCTGTTACCTTTCCCCTGGAGACCACCCCACTGGAGAGAGAGAGAGATACCCCGAAAGGGGTGGGGCTGCAGGTGGGCAGAAACAGGTGCACGCGCTGGTGGGTGCATGTGGCAATCAGGGGCTGTCTCCAGAAGCTTTTCTCAGTCCTCAAGGCTCTGCTAGAGGACTGGTGCAGTAGTCTCTTGTTGGTATGCTTCTAATTCTGCTTTTAAAAACCCCTTCTGTTTCATTTGGTTTAATCCCCCCTGCATTCTATTTACATAACACTGTATTCTATTTACATAACCTCTGTTAACAAGCACCACCCTCCCTCCAGGGCATTGGTGGTTCAGTGATAGGATTCTCGCCTACTCCGCCCCCTCTCCTTGTCACACCCTGATTTTCACCAGTCACTTTTCTCTCCACCCTCTCTGCGTCGCATCCTGTTCCCACCCTACTGGGCTAGTATATTTATAAGGACAAGATTGTTTGTAGTTTTTAGTTTAGCTTAGCTCGGCTTAGATTGCCCTGCGTCCTGCATGAATAAAGAGATACTGCGTACAACCCAGCCATGAGTCCCTGGTCGTCTGTTACCCACTGTGAAGCCAGCCCGGCGAAAACAACAGTCTCTCCCTCCCTCTTTCTCTCTCTCTCTCTCTCCCTCCCTCCCTCACTCTCTCTTGCACTCTCTCTGAAATCAGGAGAATGAAGCAGTCAACCCAGGAGCTGTGATAGCTTCAGGACAAGGCTATGCCCTGACTCAAAGCCCATGTGTAGCTTTAGCTTAAAGCCCGTGCTTTGCACACGGCACCTTCTACACCTGTTGTGGATGATGAGAGGATGTTGCTGTATTCATCGTGGATGGAATGCTGACACCGCCATTGCTGTATTCATCCGTGGATGGAATGCTGACCCCTGATGTAACAATGCTGATTGCATCAGCCCAGGGCATAAAGGCTGTTTGGAGACTGATGGATGGATGGAAGAGAGGCCAGACTGGCAGGATGGGAGCCTGGTGGCCCTCGGGGATATGGAGGCCTCCTCTCTTGACAATAAAGAGAACACTAAATGGGGTCATAATGGGGGCCTGGTGGCCTCAGCCTCTCTCTCTCTCTCTCTGTCTGGTTCCATGTGCTTTCTTTCATGTGCTAAAGGCCTCACCTCCTGTAGGGAAGGTTGAGCTGGGTGGAACCTCCCATTGAAAGATGGGTGTCTGAGGAACACGGTCTTCCTGTCAGCCTCTTTCTACCAGAGACTGAGCATGGGAGAGAACAGCCTTCAGGCTCAGCTTCACCTGTCAGACTCTCTGCCTCACAGGGACTCTGCACTCCCAATACAGGAGCTGACTTCCTTGTCTTTTAACCAAATGGTCTGCTTATTGAAAAACTACCAGAAATTATTATATCTGACCCATCTTCTCTCCGCGCCCTCTGTCTGCTAGCCATGGATAACCCTACTTCCTCATTCCCAAAACAGCTCTCCTGCTCATACAGATGCTATCAGAGGCCCCTTTTCTCACTTCTTTCTTCTTGCCCTTCTGAATAAGACGATAACCAAATCTCACCTTTCTGACAGGCAAGGACCCCTACACCCATGCACAGCAAAGCCTAGCTGCCTCATTCCTTAGATCACTCACCTGAGAGTTTTCCCAACCCCTTACCTCTCTCTGCCCCTTTTCTGTTTTAACCATATACGGTATAAACAAGCTACCTCCTTCTGCAACCCCTTAAAAGCCTGGCATCTCTGATCAATAAATGGATCATTGCCATCAGCTTGGTCTCCAGGTCACCTCTTGTATCCGACACAGAGTGAGCTCCGTAAGACTCAGCCCCTGCTGCCTCGGGTGACATTCTCCTAGACCCCCACATCTGGTGCACAACAGGGTGGGCACGCCAGGAGTCTATGCCTGAGAAGAGGCCTCCCCACAAGAAGAACGGCAACCTCTCTCATCCTCTGATCAGATGGTTCTCGTCTGGCAGATGGTTCGCAAAAAGAGACCCTGGTGCAGAGCAGATGAATGTGCAGAGGTTGTAGGAAAGCAGAGTGGCAGTTCCCGAAAGAGTTCAAGATAGAATGAACACGTGACCCAGAGACTTCACTGAAAAATAACCAAGGGAGTCAGGTGGTAGTGCAACGGGTTAAGCACACGTGGTGCAACATGCAAGAACTGGTGTAAGGATCCCGGTTCCAGACTCCGGCTCCCCACCTGCAGGGGAGTCACTTCACAAGCAGTGAAGCAGGTTTGCAGGTGTCTGTCTTTCTCTCCCCCTCTCTGTCTTCCCCTCCTCTCTCCATTTCTCTCTGTCCTATCTAACAATGAGGACAGCAATAACAACAACAATAACTACAACAACAATAAAAAAAACAAGGGCAACAAAAAGGAAAACAAAAATTTTTTAAAAATTAAAAATGAAAAAAAAAATAATCAAGAAGGGCTGGGTGGTGGCTGACCTGGTCGAGGGCACACATTATAGTGTACAAGGACTTAATTTAAACCCTTGGTCTCCACCTGCAGGGGCAAAGTTTCATAAGTGGTGAGACAGTGCTGTAGGTGTGTCTTTCTCTCTAGCTTCTCTTCCCCTCTCAATTTCTCTCTGTCTCTATTCAAAATAAAGAAAAAATTTTAAATGATAATGTTAACAAAAATAACTGAGAGGGGCCAAGGAAATAGCATAGTGGTTATGCAAAAGTTATTACTTTAATCAGATCATTATTCTGTTCTGATTTACGGTGATGCCAAGGATTGAACCTGGGGCTTTAGAACCTCAGACATGAAAGTCTTGCATAATCATTAAATTATCCCCCTTTCCCCACCCTACGGCAAAATTTTCAACTAGAGACAGAAGCAGTGACCACAGCACCAAAGCTTCCCCCAGCTCTCTTCCTCTCTCCCTCATAAATATCTGCAACAACAATAACAAAGTGAGGATTGGTGAGCTGGAGAGGTAGCACAGGGATTACACAACAGACTTCTATGCCTGAGGCTCTGGAGTCCCAAGTTCAATCCCAGGCACCACCACAAGCCTAAGCTGATCAGGGCTCTGGTCTAAAACAAGGAAAAGCTGAGGGCTAGAACTTCCACTTCTCTCTCTCGCTCTTTAATATTCTTAGTTACTTATTAATGAGAGGGATAGAAAGAGAGATAAAGGACCAGACATCACCCTGGTGCACGTGCTGCCGGGGATAGAACTCAGGACCTCATGCTTGAGAGTCGATTGCTTTATCCACTGTGCCACCTTCAGACCACGCAATGCCCACTACTCTCATGATCACATCTATAACTCCTCCTGGCTTTTCTTCCTAAATTCAACCCCAAGCAAAAGGGAGGTAAAAATTAACAAGTTTGGCCCACCAATGAGGAATCTGAAGAGCTCTTGGAACTCCCTGTACACTTTTTGGCCATTATTATGGTCCCTAAACAGTGTATGGGCCCCCCTCTAAGACTACCACCTCAAAGAGAGTGAGAATACCGACTCAGATAGCGAGTCTGACCCAAGCACTCTAGAAGCAGCTATCCAAGATTTAAAAGAACAGATCTCTCTTTTAGCCCAGTCACAGGCGAGTGCCCCTGGGCCTGCCTCTAAAAACCCCTTCCTCCAGCCTCCCCTTCTGCCACACCCCGAGCCTGTCACGCCATAAGTTTGATGGGATTCTCGGGTCAATTAGATAATCATTACCAACCGGAGAAATGGGTCGCTTCACTGCCCCTGTTGCATTGACTGTGCCACAAGGTTGCTCTGATTTTCTCTCACTCTCTGCTATTCTCATTAATAAAGAAAACTTTAAGGGGCGGGGTGGTGACGCACATGTGACATCTGGGTATGAGCCCCTGGTTCCCACCTAAAGGGGGAAAGCTTTGCATGTGGTGAAGCAGGGCTGCGGGTGTCTCTCTGTCTTTTTTCCTCTCTGTATCCCCCCCCCCTCTCAATTTCTAGCTGTCTCTATCCAGTAAGTGAAGATAGTAAAGAATTGAAAATCTTTTTTTTTCCTCCAGGATTATTGCTGGGGCTTGGTGGTGCCAGTACTGTGAATCCACCGCTCCTAGAGGCTGTTTTTCCCCCTTCTGTTGCCCTTGTTGTTTATCATTGTTGTTACTGCTGTCCTTGTTGTTGGACAGGACAGAGAGAAATGGAGAGAGATGGGGAAGACATAGAGGGGGAGAAAAAGATAGACACCTGCAGACCTGCTTCACTGCTTGTGAGGTCACCCCCCCGCGCAGGTGGGGAACCAGGTGCTCCAACCGGGATCCTTATGCTGGTCCTTTATTTTGTACCATGTGTGCTTAACCCACTGTGCTACCGCTCGACCCCCCAAAAAAGAAATCTTTCAAATATGAGTAAGCATTTACAAGCCTCACATTAAAATAATTAGATAAAAGCAAAAGCACATGTTGCAGAAAAAGTAGGTAAAGTCCCATATTGTAAAATATATTTATCTTGGAGTCACATACACCAAGTATGTCCTGATGAAGGGATGAAAGGTCAATGTTATACTTCATACTTCTCATTGTTTACATCTGCAGAAAGAAAATACATCACCTGCAAACCATAAGCACTCAATGGATATATATATATATATATTTAAAATTTTAAAACTATTTATTTGATAGTACAGAGAGAAATTAAGAGGGAAGGGGAGAGAGGCAGAGAGACATCTGCAGCACTGCTTCTCTGTTCCTAAAGATTTCCTCCCTGCAGGTGGCGACTGGGGGCTTGAACCCAGGCCCTTGTGCACCTTGAACCCAGGTCCTTGTGTAATATGTGCACTTAACTAGGTCCCTCAACAGATACTTCTAAAAGCCTTTTGATCTTTTCCTCCTAATAGTATCTTGACTGTCCTTGACTTTTATCATTTCTGTTTCCTGAATACTTAGCTCAATTTTCAGTTACAAGTCAACACTGGCATGCACAAGTGAAAGGAATCTTATCATCAGGATGGCACATTCTAGGGAAAATCCCCCAAAGTACATATTCTTGTAAGCACTTGATTCATTACTAAAATTTCAGATCACACTGTGTGCATCTCAGGAGGTGGTACAGTACAGATGGAGTGTTGGATTCTTAAGTATGAGGTCCTGAGTTCAGTCCCCTGCATCACATGCACCAGAATGATATTCTATTTCTCTCTTCTCTTTTCTCATAAATAAGCAGATAGGTCTAAGGAGATTGCACAGTCGCTATGCAAAGGACTTGCATGTCTGAAGTTCTAAGGTCTCAGGTTCAGTCTTCATCAAAACCCCCAGCTGGAGCTGAGCTGGGCTCTGGTTCCTCCCCCCCCCCCCCTTACCGGTCCCTGTTCGGGCGCCAGATGCCGGGCTTGCTTCTCGGGCAGGAGAGAGATGACCAGGAACTCATGGCTGAGCCGGAACGCAATATGCCCTTGTTTATTAATCAGATACATCATCTTTTATGTATCCCTTCACAGGAAGTGGCAAGGGGAAAGGAAATGACTAGCAGAGGGGGCGGAGCAAAAAAAAGAGCTCCAACAGAACATAGCAAGCTTCCATCTAACCAGTGGGGATTAAACCAATACCCTGCAGGCAGGGCAGGTCTCAGGCAAAACAGTGATTATGTAAATAGACCACAACATCAAGCAATACAGCAGACCCGGAGTATGAACAACACTCTCTCTGTATCTCTTTCATTAAAATAAATAAAAATAAAGGTAGATAAGTGGGGTGACGCTCTATGCCCTGACACAGTGGTGACGCCAGCTTTGGTGACAGGAGGCTGGCAGAGTGTGCAGTGGTCTGCGCAGGCGCATGGTGGACTCTAGGTGAATCCAGACTGCTGCTGTGCAAAGCACTGTGGGTAGGCTGAATCGACTTAAAAGGACAGCAGCTGGAACTCTGGGGGCTTTGGCTGCGGCTTCTTCTCCTGCTCAGATGCCTCTCGGCAGAGGTGCCCCAGGCCTCCATCCGCCATGGCTACTTCTCCTGGGAACTGAGCACCTGTGACTCTGCTAGCTGGTAAACTTTTAGACTCCTCACAGCCATGAGCACCTTTACCAAAGCTTATAATTGTTTGTCTTATGGGACTAAACTTTGATAACCATATTCAGACTTTATAGACCTAGCATACACTTAACCCTTGATGATTTGTTTATTTTGCCTTTTACCTGTTTCGCCCTAATACACCGTGTATTGATTACACCAGTTCCCAGCTCCCGCTGTGAATTCTCCTATATGCGCCACAAGCAGCCCCAACCCCCATACCTCTTCTTAAGTTAATTTACAACAGACAAGTAAATAAATAAATAAGCCATCATGTTGCCCACTGGATGTGTGGGATGCTGCTTTCTGTACATTTCATGCCTGGTCCAGTTGAGTGCCTCCAGGCCACCTGTTAAGTCCAGCAGAGAGCATCCAATCTCTTTTTTATTATTAGTGATTTGACAGTGACTTACAAAATTATCAAATAACAGGGCCATAACTCCACCCCTTTCCCACCATCAGAGTTCCCATTCTCTCCACTGGAAGCTGCAGTAGTTCTCCCAAGGTCACGAATATGGGTTGACTATTACTTCTTTTAAAAAATTTTTTACTAATTTATTTTCCCTTTCGTGGCCCTTGTGGGTTGACTATTGTTTCTATGTCTGTCTGTCTATCATCTATCTGTCTATTTTTCTATGGTTTTGCCTTCTCTTCCTAAGTCACACCTACTACGTCTGAGTCCTTCCTTCCTTTTTTTTTTTTTTTTCCCCTTCTTCTCTCCCCGGGTCTTGATGGAGTTGGAGTTCAGAGCTCTGTGGCTATCTTCCCCTAACATTTACCCCTCCATGAGAATGGATCAAAATTCTTTATGGGAAAGAGAAGGTGGAAGGTCTGGCTTCCGTAATTGCTTCTCCGCTGGACGTCGGCAATGGGCGTCAGCAGGTGGATCCATACCCCCTTCTCTCTCTCTCTCTCTCTTTTTCTCCCTCCAGGGTCATTGCTGGGCTCGGTGCCTGCACCATGAATCCACCGCTCCTGGAGGCCATTTTTTCCCCTTTTGTTGCTCTTGTTGTTGTAGCCTCGTTGTGGTTATTATTATTGCCATTGTTGATGTTGTTCGTTGTTGGACGGGACAGAGAGAAATGGAGAGAGCAGGGGAAGACAGAGAGGGGGAGAGAAAGAAAGACAGACACCTGCAGACCTGCTTCTCCGCCTGGGAAGCGACTCCCCTGCAGGTGGAGAGCCGGGGGCTCGAACCGGGATCCTCACGCGGGTCCTTGCGCTTTGCGCCCCCCTGCGCTTAGCCCGCTGCGGCCCCGCCCGACCCCCTCTCTCTTTCTCTTAAGCATCCGATCGCTGAGTTCGCAGGTGCAGCCGGCCCGGGGCTCCGCGCATGCGCCCCGCGTCTGCCTCCACCCTGCGGGGTGGTGCCCCTTCCCAGTTCCGCCGCGCCCGGAGGCGGAAGTGAGAGGGCGTGACCTCCAGGCGGCCCGCCCCGGAAGTGGGCGTGGCCCCGCGCTCCCCAGTGTCGTCCCCACCGCCTCCCCGTCGGGCTGCGGCTCGGGCGGCTCCTGGCATTGTAACTCGCTCAAGATGGCGGCGCAGCCACCCAGCGGGATCCGCCTGAGCGCGGTGAGCAGCCGCGAGGGGAGGAGCGGGCCGGGTCCCCGGGGGCCGGCGAGGGGAGGCGGGCCGTGGGCGGCGGCGACCCGGCGGCCGGGCGAGGCGAGGCGAGGCGGGGCGGGGCGGGGCGGGGCGGGGGGCGGCCTGGTCGCTGCGGGCGGCGGGGGTCGCGGCGGCGAGAGGAGCGCGGCCCCTTCCTCCCGGCCGCCCGCAGGAGGCCTCGCGGCTGCGGAGCGAGAGGCCCGGGGGGGGGGGGCGACGGGGGACCCCGCGGTGTGGGGCGCGCGGGCTGCCCGGCTTCCTGGCGGCCTCCGCTCCCCCTCCCCCTCCGCCGCTGCCTCCTCCAGGGAGCCCTCCGGGGCGGTGGGTGCCCCCGAGAGGGAAGCTGGCCCCCTCCCCACAAGGAGAAGTTGGTGGGGGGGGCTGGGGGCTGCCGGGGCCGCCCGCTCGCTCCGCCCGAGTCCGCCGCACCTGTTGGCTCCCTACCCGCCCCCCCCCCGCGCGCTGTATTATTATTATTACTACTACTATTATTATTATTTAAACGTCTGTCCGTCCGTCTCTTATTTTCCAGTCTGAGAGGTGTGGAAATGATGTCTGGCTTGCCTTGGCGTCTCTTTCTCGGGCTGTGGATGAAGTTAAACGAGCCCGAGGGGTGTGTGTGTGTGTGTGTGTGTGTGTGTGTGTGTGTGTCCGTCCGTCACCACCACCACCGGCACCGTGTCACTCATTGATTTCTTGGGATTTAAAATATGTACTTTTTAGGAGCAGGGTGGTGGTGATGCCAAAAAAAAAAAAAAAAAAAAAAGAAGAAAGAAAGAGAGAGAGAAAGAAAGAAAGAAAGAAAGAAAGTCTCCCGCCCGAGGCTCCAAAGTCCCCCAGATTCAGTTCCTCCTGCGCCACCGTAAGCCCGAGAGAGAGAGAGAGAGAGAGAGAGAGAGAGAGAGCTGAGCTGGTGACAAAGAAGAAGCATAAACACTCAACATAGTGCTACTTGTTTATACCCTGTGTCCCGCTCCGCTCCCGGGCCAGGTAGAATTCTGCTGAATCTCAGATGGTGGTTTTTTTGTTTGTTTTTTGTTTTTTTTAAATGTCTTTATTTATTTTTAAGGATTTATTTATTGCATGAGAAAGAGAGGAGAGGAAGAACCAGACGTGACTGTGTGTTCATGTGCTGCCGGGGATTGAACTCGGGACCTCGTAGTTGAGAGTCCCAACTCTTTGAATTTTTTTTTTTTTTAATATCTTTTTTTTTTTTTTTTTTTAAATTTTTCTTCTGTTTTGTTGGCCTTGTTTTATTGTTGTAGTTATTATTGTTGTTGTTGATGTCATCATTGTGGGATAGTTCAGAGAGATATGGAGAGAGGAGGGGAAGACAAAAGAGGGGGAGAGACAGACAGACACCTGCAGACCTGCTTCACCGCCCGGGAAGCGACTCCCCTGCAGGTGGGGAGCCGGGGGGGGGGGCTCGAACCCAGATCCTCCCGCGGGTCCTCGTGCTTTGCGCCCCCGCCCGTCCCCGCGAATCCGACTCTTGATCCTGTGCGCCGCTCGCGGCCCTCTCAGGTGTTCTTTGTGTCTGCGTGGCAGGTGCGGGGCTCCCCACCTGGCTTACAGGTGAGGTCGGTTCTGATCATCGGAGCGGAGGAGGCGGCGGCATGAGTGGCCCTGGCCCGAAACACGGCTGCCCACACCCGGCGCCTCTGCGCAGAACTGGACGCTCTGCCCGGTTCCGTCTGGGACCCGCGTCCTGGCCCGGAAAGTGTTTGGCGAGAGAGGGAGCTGTTTGCGCCGTCGCCTTTTAGCTGTGCATTTTCTTATTCCCACCCAGGGCCCTCTCCGTCTCGGAGGTGAGAAAGGGAGCGAAACCCCGGCGTCAGATGGTTTCATTGTTTAAATTCCTGGCTAGAGACCCAGCCAGAGGGGCGCGCACACCCACAGCCCTGAAGCTTTCTTCTCCGAGGTGATGGGGAACAGGGTCCGACCCGGGTCACGCACAGACCCCAGCCAGCTGCTTCGCCCGCCCCAGGGTCCAGGGGCCGCGGCGGCCGGAAAGGCTGGGGGCGCGGGGCTCTGCTCCGCTCTGCTCAGCGACCGTCCGTCCGTCCGTCCGTCTGCTGGGAGCCGTGTGCACCTTCCAGCCGAGTCCCCACCGGCGCCTGTGCTCGGGCGGCAGCTGGCAAACGAGCTTCGGGCCTAAGCCAGCTTGCCACCTGCTCCGCGCCCCCCACCCCCTTGCCTCTTTCTTTTTGGTATCACCCAGGAGCTAAAATAATGACTCATACGTGATTGAGGGAAAAAAACACTAAAGCGTGGTATTTCGTGACGTGAAAATTCTCTGCTGAGAGACACTCGGGCTTGTGTAGATTCCTTGGCGTGTAAGTGGCCTCGCCGGCCGTTTAGTGTGCGCTTGTCCAGTGCTGCCTGGGGCAGGGGGCTAGGAATTGAGTGCCACAGCACCCACAAAACCAGGCACAGTGGCTGTATGCAATTTTTTAAAAAGCACATTAAGTCCCAGAGTGGAATGTAGATTGACAAGAGCTTCAAGCTTTTTTTTTTTTTTCCCTTTACATTTCTTTTTCTTTTGTAAAGGTTCATTTTATTTGTTACATGTGAGAGTTTCCCACCAGAGAGAGAAGCCAGGGGACCAGCACTCCGATACCTGCGGTGCTGGGGATTGAACTCCCAACCAGGTGTGCTAGCCTGATGCTTTACAACTGAGCTGTCGCCCGGCACTTGCCTTCCTGTCTGAATAAAATGCCGGTGCCGCTGTTTGGGCTGGTTTTCCAGAATTGCTGTCGGGGTTTGGCGCACTCTCGCGCGCACTCTCTCGCTCTCCCTTCCTTCCAGGCTTGCGCCTCTGTTTCTTGTTGAGTTGCAACAGGCCCGCGGTCCGTCTGTCATCGTCTGCGTCTGAGCCGACCAGAGCTGCTGCTGGCTTGTTGTTTGGGGGCAGCCTTCTGGTTTCCCTGAAGCTAATGATTGATTTGCAGTTTGTTTGCTTCTCTGCTGCTTTTTCTGTCCTGGTCACTGTGTCGTCTACATTTTGAGAGGCCTGGACTATCTTTTCCAGACACACCTGGTGTTTTGTTGCCTCATTTGTGATGTGAGCACTTTTTTTTTTTTTTTAATGTTTAGTGAGAGATAGAGATAGGTAGATAAGATAGGTAGATAAGAGACCAGAACACTCTGCTCAGCTCTGGCTGATGATAGTGCTGGCAATGGAACCTGGGACCTGGGAGCTTCAGGTATGAAAGTCTTTGTAGAACCATGATTGCTTCCTCCACACAGGGGACTTCACCTCTATCTCGCCCTCTCCCTCGCCCTCTCCCTCTCCCTCTCCTCCCTCTCCCTCTCCCTCTCTTTACTTTACTTATTATTGGGTAGAGACAGAAATTGAGAGGGAAGGGGGCTTAAAGAGAGAGACAGAGACACCTGCAGCCCTGCTTCACCACTCGTGAAGTTTCCCCCTTGCAGGGACTTGAACCCGGGTCCATTGTGCATTCTAATGGGTGCACTTAACCAGATGCACCACCACCCGGCCCCTCCCTTTTGTATTTTTCTTGAAACTTCCTTTTCCGTCACCCCTCTTGGGGTTTGCTGCTAACACTGGTTCAGTGGCTGAGCTCACAGGCTGGCCAGTAGCTGGGCCTGTGACTTCCGGCAGGTTGCTTCACCTCTGGGCCTGACTTTGCAGTCTCCAGGGTAGGAAGGGAATCTTACCTTCTGTAGAGTGTAGTTGTCAAACTTAGATGAGCAGGCTGGAGAGATGGCACTCACTGGTGGTTGTGCAGAAGTTCATGCCTGAGACCCTCAAGTCCCAGGTTCAGTTCCCAGCACCACCATAAGCCAGAGCTGAGGAGTGCTTTAATTAATAAATTAATTTTAAAGATTTTATTTATTTATGAGAAAGGGGAGAGAAGGAACCAGATGTCACTCTGGCACGTGTGCTGCCGGGGATCGAACTCGGGACCTCATGCTTGAGAGTCCTAAGCCCTATCATTGTGCCGGCTCCCAGACCACTAATTTATTTATTTTAAGATATTTTTAAAACTTCATTTTATAGGGTAGAGAGAAGTTGCGAGGGAAAAGGGAAAGAGACAGATCCCTGCGGCAGGCACTCCTTCACCGCTGCTTCATGAAGCCTTCCCCCTGCAGGTGGGGGCTGGGGGCCTGAACCCAGGTCCTCATGCACTTAACTCCGTGTGCCTCTGCCCAGCCCCCCTAAAAGAATCAGTGGGACCAGAGCCCTGCTCAGCTCTGGCTTCTGGTGGTGCTGGGGGTTGAACCTGTGACCTCAGAGCCTCAGGCATGAAAAATCTCTTTACATAACCATTATGCTATTTCTGCAGCCTCTACTTAACAAGGATGAACAAGTCCGCAGAAGGGCCCAGCCAGGGTGCTGTGCACGCACCTGGTTATGCACATACGTTCCCACCCGAAGGACTTGGGTTTGAGCCTCTGCTCAGACCTGCAGAGGGGATGCTTCGTGAACCATCTTTCTCTCTCTCCCCTCCTGTATCAGTGTTTGTCATCATCAAGTTAATAGAAAGGGGGGGGGGTAGCCACGGGGAGCGAGCCCCAAAGGTAGCCATGGGGACAATAAGGGGGGGCTGCTGGCTTGTTTCTGGTGTGTCTCGAGAACAGAGTACAGGGGAGAATTTGTTTCCTAGAAATGGGCTTCTGAGGGCTGGCGGGGGAAGGTGAGGGCGTGAGGGGGCCTGAGAGAGGCTCTGCCCCCCCCCCCCCTTTAAAAAGAAACACGCTCTCCTGTTCCCCTTGGTCTTTCTTTACTTAGAGTTAGGCTGCTTTGTAACTGAGTGGCAAGTGCCCACTGTTGAATGGAGGTCTGCGGCTCTCACTTCAGGTAGACTTGCTCGCTTCTCTCTTGCCTCTTGCTTTCATTGTCATAGTTTCTTCTCGGCTTCCTGGGAGGACCGTGGGTCCCTGGACCTTTCTGACAGCACGTCTGCAGGGGTGGCCAAGGTCTCTCGCCAGACCTCTGGCCCGCGGGCCGATTATCAGAGCACTTTGGACCTTCTTTGCAGCCCGAGTTTGCTCGGTGCAAAGTCTGTTTCCTTCGGCTTTTCCTGTGGGACTTTGGTGTTTGGGGGTGCTTTGCTTCTTGTTCTCATTTACAGGGGGGTCACTGATCGCTGACGGGAAATAGGGCTCAGGTGTTCTTTATATCTGTGCGTGGAAGTTGCTGGGTTCCGCACCTGGCTTACCAGGTGAGATTGGTTCTGATAATTCGAGCGGAGAGCGCGGCTTGGTTGTCCCTGGCCCGAAACATTCTTGCCCACACCTGGGCGCCTTTGGGCAGATCTGAACGCTCTCAGCATTTGGGGGGGCGCTTTGTCGGTATCTGCACCCCCCCCCCCCCCCGTGTATGGATGACCAACCCGTTAGTATCCTTAACTTTGCCACTTTGAAGCGTGAGAACAAGAATTATACTGTCAAGTCAAGGGGGCAGAATTATCAGGACTTGGACAAAGCCCTGTGTTTCCAGAGCGGGATTCAGCACCAGGCAGGGAGTGCGGTTCTGGAAGCGGGTGGGGGGAGGACGGTGCTTAGAGCTGAGCTGACTTGGGATGGGCTCCTTTATTGTTGGGGCAAAGTACATGGAAACTAGAGCTCTATTCTTGTGTGTCCTTTAGAAATTCACATTCTTACGTGTCCACGTCCAAGCTCTATAACAGTATTTTATTTATGGGCCCAGACATTGGCACACATAGTACAAAGCACAAGGCTGCCAGTTTGAGCCCCCAGCTCCCCACTTGCGGGGGGGGGGGTCGCTTTACAAGCAGTGAGGCAGGGCTGCAGATGTCTTATCTTTCTCCCTTTCTGTCTGTCCGTCCTCTCTGTTTCTGTCCTGTCAAATAAAAAAATGGGGGGAAATGGCCATCCGGAGCAGTGGATTCCTAGTCCTGGTCCTGAGCCCCCGTGACAGGCCTGGAGAAAAATACACACCCGTGCGAGGAGAGAGAGAGAGAGAGAGAGCATTGCTCTGTTCTGGTGCTAGGAACTGAACCTGGGCCTTAGTCGTGAAAGTCTTTGCAGAACCATCACGCTGTCCCCTAGGCTCCTCGAATTGTAACACTTTGTGCCACTACAGTGTACTTCCTGCCTCTTTCCCCCAGCCCCTGGCAGCCCACTCGTGAATTCAATGACTGCAGGCATCTCGTGTAAACAAAAACATACATTTTCATTGTTGGACACAAGGGATTCACTTACTTTGACTTCCTTCGCCTAGAATGATGTCCCCGGGGCTTGTTTATATGATAGCGCCAGCCTCGCCTCCCTCCTTTTTAAGGCTGAGTAATATTCCATTGCACTAATGTGCCATTTTGTTGAACCTTTTAGCTTTAGACATTTAAGTTGCTTCTGCCTCTTGTGCAGTGTGAATAAGGCTGCAGTGCGCGGTACAGATCCCTCCTAACGGCCTCGCCCCATCCGTCCCTGCATGTCCCGGCGCTGGCTGGTTGGTGACGTCTGCACAGGACCCCCGGTGTGCTCGTGACCTGCATTTCTTGTGTTTGAACACCTCTCCGTGTGCTTAGTGGCTCTTTATGCCGACTTTGGAGAAGTCCCTACTCCGGGTCTCTGCCCACTTGTTATTGATCTCTGTGGTCTCTTCACTCTGGATAGTAGCCCCTGGCCGGTGGTGGGCTGCAGGCTGCTTGTCGCTGCGGCCTGGTGTTTGTTTGCTGCCGAGGTTTCGTGGGACAGCCGAGAGAGAGGGAGAGCGGAGAGGCAGACGCCACAGCACTGCTCCACTGCTCGGGAAGCTTCGCCCGTGGTGTTTAGGGGCTTGAACGTGGATCCTCAGACGTTACGGTCCAGTGTGCACTCTAGCGAGAGAGCTGTCTCTGGGCCCGGAAGGTGTAAACCTCAATCAATGGCTTCAGCCTCCCTCTGTTTGTTTTCTGTGTTCTTGGTGTCGGAGCCAAGCGCCGTCGCCAAATCCCTGTCGTGAAATCCTCCTCGAGCGCCAGGAGGATAGCGTGGGACAGACCTGACCGGGCTCCTGGGCCCTGCAGCACCGCAGCCTTTAAGGAGTCCGCTAGCCTGAGCTGCTGGGCCGCTCTGAGGGAGGTTTTACCTGTGCCTTATGAAGGAGACCCAGCCTTCCCAGACTCTGTTGAAAAGATTCGGTCTGGGGCCGGGTGCTGGTGCACCTACTTGAGCGCACATGTTACAGGGCTCAAGGACCCACGTTCGAGTCCCCGGTCCCCACCTGCGGGGGGAAAGCTTCACGAGTGGTGACAGGGCTGCAGGTGTGTTTGTCTCTCTTCCTCTCTATCCCCCCTTCCTCTCAATTTCGGGCTGTCTCTACTCAATAAAGATAATACACAATCAAACAGGACAGGCTGTCTTTCTACCCTGTGGCAAATCATTAGGCCATTTATAAAGGGCTTTATTTGGGGGCTCTTTGCTGCCCCACTTCTCACCCACATGTTGTCACTCGCCCCTGCTGTCATCATCAGCGTCTCCAAAGTGGAGACCTCTGGCCCTGCTCAGGCTGCCAGACTGCCGGGGGGAAAGGAGGCACTGGGGTGGGGGTTGTTTTTATTTCTTGCTTTCACCACCGTGGTTCTTACCTGAGCCCGGCTCAGCTCTGGCTGCCGGTGGTGCCAGGGATGGAACGTGGGACCTCAGCCTCAGGCAGGGGAGTCTTTTTTTTTTTTTTTTTTTTCTCTTTTTCTCTTTTTTTTTTTAATTTAAGAAAGGATTAATTAACAAAACCATAGGGTAGGAGGGGTACAACTCCACACAATTCCCACCGCCCAATCTCCATATCCCACCCCCTCCCCCGATAGCTTTCCCATTCTCTATCCCTCTGGGAGCATGGACCCAGGGTCATTGAGGGTTGCAGAAGGTAGAAGGTCTGGCTTCTGTAATTGCTTCCTCGCTGAACATGGGCGTTGACTGGTCGGTCCATACTCCCAGTCTGCCTCTCTCTTTCCCTAGTGGGGTGGGTCTCTGGGGAAGCTGAGCTCCAGGACACATTGGTGGTGTCTTCAATCCAGGGAAGTCTGGCCGGCATCCTGATGACACCTGGAACCTGGTGACTGAAAAGAGAGTTAACATACAAAGCCAAACAAATTGTTGAGCAATCATGGACCCAAAGCTAGGAAAAGTGGAGAGGAAGTATTAGGGAGGTACTCACTGCAAACTCTAGTATACTTCTGCTTTCTTACTTTGGTGCCATACTCCAAACTCAGTCAATTTCTGCTTTGCGTTTCTACTTCTTTTTTTTTTTTTAACATGCATAACGTTCCCCAGATTCCCATTTAGCAATACAACCCCCACTATTTCATTCATCATTTTTCATGGACCTGTATTCTCCCCACCCACCCACCCACCCCAGAGTCTTTTACTTTGGTGTAATACTCCAATTCCATTTCAGGTTATATACACAATGGAATACTACTCAGCTGTAAAAAATGGTGACTTCACCGTTTTCAGCCGATCTTGGATGGACCTTGAAAAAATCATGTTGAGTGAAATAAGTCAGAAACAGAAGGATGAATATGGGATGATCTCACTCTCAGGCCGAAGTTGAAAAACAAGATTAGAAAAGAAAACACAAGTCGAACCTGAAATGGAATTGGAGGCAGGGGAGTCTTTGCAGAATCCTTGTGCTGTCATCCCCAGCCCTCATTGTGGCACCCGTCTGGCCGCACCCCGGAGCAGGCAGGCAGGGCCCCTCTGCTTCTGCAGTGCTCTGTCCTGTCTTGTGACCTCGGGAGCGCAGAAATCTAGTTCTTGGACCTTTTTCTGGGGTTCTTCTGGGGTGCCTGGCTCTTGGGGGTCCCTTTAGACGTCGGATTTCCCTCTTCCCAGGCTCTTCTAGTCCTCGCCTGCCTGTGCTGCCCGGCTTTCAGACTTGTTCTGCCTGCTCTTACCCACCTCTGCTCCTCCGGGTTGACAGCCCCCACCCCCACCCCCACCCCCAAGCAGTGAGTATCTGGAGGCAGCGCAGAGAAACACTCTCCGGCTGTTCAGGCTTAGGTGTTGAAACGAGTCTTAGATAAAAGTGGGTTTTTAACTTTTTGGCTATTTGTTGATCCTGAAAATTTCATTTTTAAAAGATTTTTATTTACTGAATACAGACAGGAATTGAGAGGGGAAGAGGGAGAGGGGAGGGGAGAAAGGTCTCTGCATCACTGCTTCACTGTTCGTGAGGTTTCTCCCTGCAGGTGGGGGTGGGATCTGAACCAGGGTCCCTAGACATGGTAACATGTGTGCTCAGCCAGGTGCACCACCACCCGGCCCCAGGTCTAGAGATGTAGGACTTCTGTCTTAGGGATTAAAGTTTCTCCCCCCTCTCCTTTCATCCATCCCTTCTCCCCCCACCCCCACACTTTCTATTAGTGAGAAAGTAAGAGAGACCCACAGCATCACTCGGGCACTTTCCATGCCGGGGGTTGAACTCAGGACATCATGCCTGAGGGCCCAGTGCTGTATTTACTTCCTTGCTTTCTTTCTCTCTCTCTTTTTTTTTAACCAGAGCACTGCTCAGCTCTGGTTTATAGTGGGTGGTGCCGGAGATTGAATTTGGGACTTGACAGAGCCTCTGGCGTGAGAGTCTGTTTGCATAACCATTGTGCTATCTAACCCCGCCTGGTGCGCCTGGCCCCACGTTGCTTTGCCTTGCTGTTGGTTTGCCTGTGGAGCCCAGCAGCCCCTCGTCCCGTCCCTCGTCCCTCGTCGTGGGATGCTGAACGCCGTTGGAGACGGCTCTAGAATGCCCTCCAGTGACCTGCACCGCGAGCACTGAACTCGCGGGCTTCCTGTGGGTGTGCAGGCCTGATGGTCTGCTTCTTTCCCACCAGACAGATTCATCTTTAAAGAATGTTCTCACGTAGGCTGTCTGCCTGACTCTGCCGCCGTGCAGCCAGCTTGGCCCCGACCCCGTGAGGCGGCACCTGCCCCGAACCTGGAGGCCAGGGAAGCGCGAGAGCTTTCCACAGCCAGTGCGCAAGCTTGTCTTTTGCCAAGTCAGCCTATCCCTGAGTCACCAGGGAAACCGAAACCGAACTCCGCTCAGCACCCCACTCTAGGCCCCCGTTGGCAGACTTGACTTTCACTTAAAGAACCAGAGCTGGAGAGAACCGGGGTTTCTGTGACACAGGCCAAGCACACTCTCACTCGGGTCCAGCCAGCCACTCCTTTGGTCTCCAATTCCTCCTCCTCCTTTTTCTTTTTAATTTGATAGAACAGAGAGAAATTGAGAGGGAAGGGGGAGATAGAGAACAGAGAAGGAGACACCTGCAGCCCTGCTTCACAGGTTATGAAGCTCCTTGTCCTCCCATATGACAGTGTCTGCTTAAGTGGGCATCTCTGTCTCTCTCTCCTTTTGTAACGATTTGAGTCTAGTAACTTTAAAGTGATACTGGGGAAAAAAAACACCAAAACCCCACAGATTCAATGCTGTTTCCGGTGTTGTTCTAATATGTTAAGTCATATTAATTTTTTAACCTAGTGAGCTGATACTGTTGAGCTTATTTAAAAAATCTTTCTATTAGTGATTTTATGTTTTACAAGATGATGATTGCAGGGGTATATAATTCCATATCACACAGTTTAATGCTGCCCTCCAAAAAGCCTTTTTTTTCCTCACTTTTTTTTTTTCCAACCAGACCACAGCTAAGTTCTAGCTATGATGGAGGGTGCTGGGGACTGACCCTGGGACCTTCAGTGCCTCCAGCATGGAAGGTTTTTTTTTGCATGAGCACTATATCTCCCCAGCTTGTCACCCCGTTTTTTACAGTGACAAAACTGGAGGCTCACACAGACTCCGGGACCACCTCCCTAGGTCAGTAGTCTGTTGTCTGTCTGCTCTGTGTGTGAGAGAATTACAGCACAGTGGCTGTTGAGAGCGTTTCCAGAATAAAAGTAGCTGAGAAGTGGGTAAGGTGCCGGGCTTCGGACCACGAGGTCCCAGTTCCTTCCCCGGCACCGTGTATGCTGGCAGGAAGGCGCCCCGGAGCGGCTCGCTTGTTTCTGGCTTTAGTGCAGCCTCCTCCAGGAAGCTCTGGGCTGGGCGGGCAGGTGCAGGGCAGAGGGGCGCCATCAGTTTGCTTAGTGCCGGAGGAGCTGACACCACGCCCCGCACCGGCCTCAGCGGTTTGCAGCCAGCTCCTGGCAGCATGTGGGCACATACCCGGCCCGGGCTGGGCTCCAGGACCAGGAGCCGCACTCGGCAGAGCCCAGGGTCGCCTCCCGGCGGGGAGCCTGCCTGTGTGCAGGGGAGGGGGTGCACTGCGGGGTCCCTTCCTCTCTGTCTCTGTCTCTCACCCTCTGCTAAAGCAAAACCAAAACTCTGCTGGGGGGGGGGTGCGGCTCCAGGCCCCCGCAGAGCCCCCGCAGCCAAACCCGACTCAAAAGGGGGAGGGGGAGGGGGTGTGAGGGGAGGGGGCCTTGAGTCTGAGGCTTCTCTCTGGGGCAGTGGGACAAGCCGCCGCCCCTGCCGCCTTGTGGCTGTGCCGGGCTCCCCGCTTTGGGCTCTCAAAGTCTCTCTCTGCAAAGTGGCTCCCAAGCCCCCGGTTCAGTCCCCCTGGGGAGGAAGCCTTGGGAGGGGCGGGGCAGGGCAGGAAGCAGCTTTGCGGGGCGCCCGCTAGGAGGTCGGTGGGTCGCAGTGAGCCGGCTGCCCGCGCTGGATCTCCAGGCCTGTGTGGCTAGAGCCAGACTCAGCAGACCCTGGGCACACCAGGCGGGGAGATTACACGGCGGCTTTGACGGTGGGACCCGAGCTAACTCACTTGGCTCTGGTTCTTTGCAGCTCTGCCCGAAGTTTTTGCATACGAACTCTACCAGCCACACCTGGCCGTTCAGTGCGGTTGCGGAGCTGATAGGTGAGTGTGACCCGCGTGCCCCTGCTGTGACCGGAGCCGCGGGGCTGGCGAGGCGCTTCTAGACTCAGCACCAGCCCAGCTTGCTCTCCGGCCTGGCCTTCCATGTGCTAGAGGGATGCTGTATTCTCTCTCTCTCTTTAAAAAGCCTGTAAAATGAGTGTTTTATTGACCAGGAGGGAAAAGGGGGATCAGATTTGCATTATAGGTCAGGATGGGAAGATTTTTAAAAAATTGTCGTAATTTACAATTGGATAGAGACTGCCAGACATTGAGAGGGCAGAGGGAGAGAAAGAGACCCCTGCAGCCCTGCTTCACCACTCGCAAAGCTTCCCCCTGCGGGTGGAGACGGGGGCTCTGCCCTGGCTCTTTATGCATTGTAACTTGTGATGTGCGGGCGCAACCAGGTGCACCACCACCCAGGCCAGGATGGGAATGTTTGTGTGTGTGTGTGTGTGTGTGTGTGTGTGTGTGTGTGTGTGTTTGTTCATTCTTACCAGAGCCCTGCTCAGCTCTGGTTTATGGTGATGGGGGGTGAACCTGGGAGCCTCAGGCATGAGAGTCTGTTTGCATAACCATCATGCTATCTCCTCTACCACGTGCATGATTTTTTTTTTTTTTAATTGAAGCATATGTTTGTAACTGACTGTAGAACCAATTGTGATAACTCACTACCTTCGGACCAGCCTGAAGCATATGTTTGAAAGAGGCAGTAAGGGAAAGTCCTTAGAAATTCTTAGCCATTCTCTGGATTCTTTATGGAGAGAGAGCTCTTTCTTCTCTCAAATATTTATTTATTGGCTAGGAACAGACATCAAGAGGGAAGGGGAGAAATAGAAAGGGGGTGGAGCCAGGTGGTGGTGCACAAGGTTAAGCGCACACATTAAGTATGTAAGGACGCAGGTTCAAGCCCCTGGTCTCCACTGCAGGGGAAAAGCTTAATGAGTGGTGAAGTAGGGCTGCAGGTCTTCTTCTCCCTCTCCCTCTCCCTCTCCCTCTCCCTCTCCCTCTCCCTCTCCCTCTCCTTTTTCTCCTCCTCCTCCCCCCTCCTCCTCCTCCTCCTTCTTGTCTCCCTCCCTTCTCAATTTCCCTCTGCCTCTACCCAATAATAAATAAAAATATAGTGAGGAAGAGAAACTCCCACTACTGCTTCACCACTTGCAAAGCTTCCTCCCCATAGGTGGGGATGTGGGCTTGAACCCGGGTCCTTGGGCATGGTAACATGTGCACTCAACCTTATATGACACTGCTTGGCCCCAGAAGGACTCTGTCTTAAACATACAAGGAAAAGAAAAGAAACACGGGAGTGCCCTCTCGTTTTTTGTTAATGTTGGATTTCCCCAAGCCTCCCAGCGAACATGGCTTTCAGATGTGTGTACGCTTGCTCCTTCAGTTTATTTGCAATTTAATGGGGGAGGAAGGAGAGAGAACCAGAGCACCACTCTGGTGCATGCAGTATTGCTGGTGATCGAACCTGGGACCTCAGGCTGGAGAGACCAGTGCTTTATCCACTGCACCACCTCCAGCCTGCCCTTCCCCTCCTGAGTCGGAGTGGAGTGACGGTTAACGTTCACCTGACCTCAGTCTTCCTTTCTCCCGGCACCTCGGGGGAGCCGTGTGGCCTGGCATGTTCACTCTGACCTAAAGCCCTGGGTTGGGGGGCGACAACGCAGTGTCTCTGGGACACTTGTTAACAGTTTGCTCGCTTATTAGCGGGGACGAGGCCGGGTGGCGACCAGAGCGTCTCTTTGGCGCTTGCTGTGCTGGGGACTGGACTGAGGCCTCAAGCTCAGTGGCCTGCTTCACTAGTTAAACGTTCCCATTCTAATGGTTTCCTTAAAATGCGTCATTCTGTTGCTCGCCACAGTGTTGTCCTGAACTAGTTGTGTTGCTTGAACACGCAAAGTCATTGTGCTTTTCAGATAACGCCTATGACCCCGATGTGAACGCTAAACAGATATGGATCGACAAAACAGTGATAAATAAGCACATATGCTTGACGTTTACCGATAACGGGAACGGGATGACCTCAGATAAGTTACATAAAATGCTCAGGTATGTATGTAAAGGTGTCGCTCTTTTTTTTTTTTTTTTTTTTTTTGCCACCTGTGCTATCCTTAACGCCGGTCCTTGTGCTGTGCGCCACGTGCACTTAACCTGCTCTGCTGCCATCCAACTCCTTGCCGCCAGGGTTACCGCTGGGGCTTGGTGCCGGCACTGGGAGCCCACTGCTCCTGGAGGCCGTTTTTTCCATTTGAGGGGGGGGGGAGGAGAGAAAGGCACCGCAGACCACCAGTAGCGAAGCCGCGCGCCCCCCCCCCCCCCCACACACACACACATTCAGGTCCTTGCAGATGGTAACATGTGCCTAGCCAGGTGCATACCACCTGGTCCCGGGCACTTTCTGGAAAGCCTAGCTTCTACCTACTTCAGGTGTTCTGTTTGGCGTGGGTGCTGGCCTCTGTGTTGGTTTAGTGAGCGTGAACAGGCAGACTGACAGCCCCAGCCCATAGTCCCACCACAGTCATCCTATGCGTCAGCAGTGGGCGTCCTGTCCCGTCCTGTCTGGCTCTGACGTATCTAAGGTGCCCCTCACTTCAGGGCTGTAGACATTGTCACTTGTGTAGAAATTAGGTGGCACTGCTTTCCTTTCTTCTTCTTTTGTAATATTTATTCCCTTTTGCTGCCCTTGTTTTATTCTTGTAGTTATTGTTGTTATTGATGTCGTTGTTGTTGGATAGGACAGAGAGAAATGGAGAGAGGAGGGGAAGACAAAAGAGGGGGAGAGAAAGACAGACACCTGCAGACCTGCTTCACCGCCTGGGAAGCGACTTCCCTGCAGGTGGGGAGCCGGGGGCTCCAACCGGGATCCTTGCGTGGGTCTTTGTGCTTTGCGCCACCTGCGCTTAACCCACTGCGCCACTGCCCGACTCCCTTTTCTTTTCTTTCTTTTTTTTTTTTTTTTTTTTTTTTTTTTTTTTTTTTTTTTTAGAGAGGCAGGCTGGGAGTATGCATCGACCTGCCAACGCCCATGTTCAGCGGGGAAGCAATTACAGAAGCCAGACCCTCCACCTTCTGCATCCCACTATGACTCTGGGTCCATACTCCCAGAGGGATAGAGAACAGGAAAGCTGCCGGGGCGGGGATGGGATACAGAGTCCAGGTGGTGGGAACTGTGTGGAGTTGTGCCCTTCTTATCCTATGGTTTCTAGGTGGCGTTGCTTTTCTAGATTTATTCTCTTTATTTACTGGATAGAGACAGCCAGAAACGGAGAGGGGAGGGGTGCTAAGGAGGGAGGGAGCTGCAGCCCCACTTCACCACTTGCAAAGCTCCATCCCCCACAGGTGGGGACCAGGGGCAGCATTTCCAGTCAAATACTCGGGACAGTGATTTTTAACTCAGAGGAGGTGGGGCGGGGAGCACGGGCCGTCCTAAAGGCCTGACGCTCGCTCGCAGGGCACGGAAGAGGGTGTCAGGACGTGGAAGCCCTGCTCGGGGTGCGGGTCCAGGGCGGAGTGAGGGAGGGCTGGCCTCCAGACACCCTGGAGCTGCCCGACTCAGCCAGCCTCACAGTCCGCAGCTGCAGAGGGCTGGTTGAGGACAGAAGAACGAGTCCCTTAGAGGGAGACGGCTCGGGCACGCGGCCTGCAGGCCTCGGGGTCTTCACTGTGGCTCCTCCACCCAGAGCCGGTGGGCTGATTGCGCGCCTCGCGCACAGAGTCACACAGTGAGGAGCCGCGGGGCCGGCACTCACTCACACTCACACCCGGGCTTTGAACTTGGGTCGCTGTTCTCACTGAAAAAAAATAAAGGTGATCGATGCCCCTTCCTTGCTTAACTCTTTGCTCTCTCTGTAGCTTTGGCTTCAGTGACAAAGTCACCATGAATGGCCACGTCCCGGTTGGATTGTACGGGAACGGCTTCAAGTCCGGCTCCATGCGTTTGGGCAAAGACGCCATGGTGTTTACCAGAAACGGAGAAAGCATGAGTGTGGGCTTCTTGTCACAGACCTACTTGGAAGGCATCAATGCAGAGCATGTCGTTGTCCCCATCGTGTCGTTCAACAAACACCATATCCCTTTGGTTTTGAAACGGAATCGGAGTGTCCCGAACCCTTCCGTTCCTTTTACTCACCTCCTTATTCCATAGGGTAGAGAGAAATAGAGGGAAAGGGAAAGATAGTCCTGTTTCACCACTGGTGAAGCTCCCCCCGCAGATGGGGCCTGGGCGCTCGAACCCCGGTCCTCGCATATTGTAAGGTGTGCACCCAGCACCTGTCCTTGGATCTTGGTTATTTCTCTTTTTAGCTATTTTCCCCTACGCTGCCTTTACCCTCTTGGGACTAAATGTCCCTTCCTATCCTCGGTTGAAATTGTACTGTGGAAATTCTTGGGGTAAGCTTCTCATAGGCCTTCTTTCTACCTCAGTCTTACTATGGCCTAAAAAGCCCTTGTGAGCAAACAGACAGCTCAGGGTAGACACCTCCCACATGAACTGTGAGAAGCCATCGCGTTACTTAGGGGTGGCTGAGAATTTGAAAAAGTTTTCTGTGACTTTTTGTTCTGTTGGTTTCCATATTTCTGTTCTCCACTATGCTGTTGGTCTAAGTCTTTAACTTAGGATATACGACAGATGATCAACTTAGCAGAATCCAAAGCCAGCCTTGCTGCAATTCTGGAACATTCTCTGTTTTCTACGGAACAGAAATTACTGGCAGAACTTGACGCTATTATGGGTAAGAAGGGGACGAGGATCATCATTTGGAATCTTAGAAGGTAATTGTAGACTTCAGCTAGTGGTTAATCCTGGGGAGCAAACAGCCCACAAGCAGGAGCTACCCCACTCCCGCATCCATTGTTACACAGCAAAAACCCACGGAAGGCACTTGGGCTTTTTTGACAGTTGATTTGTCTTTTTCAAGGATGGTTCGTTGAGGTAGCTCTGCCTTCGAGTTGAGATAATTTCAGGTTACTGAAAATAACCCTGCTAGCTCTGCTGTCCCGTCTCCAGTAGTGCTGGTCTGGTTCCCTGTCTCCCTCCCACTGCCCTGCCCCCATATGTAGAATGAGAAGTAAAAGCCCAGTAACAGGTCTCAAACCTGTGTGAGTTGTTCTTATGAGAGAGAAAGAGCTGGGGAGACCAGAGCACTACCACAGCAGTTCAGCCATGGCTTATGATGGTGGTGGGAATTGAACCTGAGACCTCGGGGTGGGAGGTGGGGGTCTCAGGGATGCAAATCCTGTGCCTGTTGGATTATCTCTGTTGCCCACAATTTAGGCCAGTCCAATGAAAAATCTGTGTGCGCTACTTACAAACCACATGGGTTATCTAGTGTTTACTTACTATTGGATAGAGACAGAAATTGAGAAGGCAGGGGAGATAGGGAGAGAGACCCCTGCAGCCTTGTTTCATCACTCGTGAAAGTGTGTCCCTCCTCCCCCCTGCAGGTGGGGACAGGACTTGAACCTGGGTCCTGTGCTACCACGCAGCCCCGGTATCCAGTAATTAAAGCAACGCAGATGAGGTTTCTGTGCTGCTAACTTACGTAGCCATCGGTCCTATGTGACGGTAACATGTTCAGCAAATAAGAGTTTTAAATTATGGGCTGGATGTGTCTGACAGAGATCTGAGACGTCCAGCCAACAACAGACAGAGCGCACACAGTGGGAAGCACTAAACACCCTGTGTCTTTATTTTACTTTTGTCCCACCAGAGTCCTGCTCAGCTCTGGCTTATGGTAGATGGTGGTGCTGGGGATCGAACCTGGTACCGTTGGCACCTCCTATGTTACCATTATGCTAGCTCCTCATCCTGGTCTCTGATGATTTGTATTCTGCTTTCCTAATTTACTTATTTATTGTTAACTTTTTAAAAATATATATTTCCTTTTGTTGCCCTGATTGCTACTTTATTTTTATATATTGTTTGCTTGTTTTCCTCAGTTAAACTTATTTCCAGATCATTGTAGGTTCAGGTCTGGTTATAAGAAACACTAGATTTCTCTCCTGCTCCTTGCCAGCCTTCCCCGGTGGTAACAGTTCGAAGAACCAAGGCCCAGAAGTGCCTCACAGGGCAGTCCCCACCCCACAGCACTGCCTGACCCCTTTCATAGCTGCGCCCGCTTCCTCTAACGTGGTCTCCATTTCTGTAACTTGCCCCTTCGAGAGTGTGCTGTAGGTGGCATTACACGGCCGGGAGCCGCCGTCTATTTCGGGGTCCTGCTGGCTCCGCTCGGCTCCCCTGTCCTCACTGGGCCGCGTGGGCCGACCACAGGGCGTTTAGCTGCCCCCCTTGCCGAGGCCTCGCAGGTCGCACCATACCGGGCGAGACTCTGCTAGAGGAGAGAGACAGTAAACGCCCGGGAGCTGGGTTGCTGGGCCACCTGGCAGATGCACTCTGAGTTTTCTTCTGTGGAGCTAAAAGTGTGTCGTTTCCCTGCTCCTGGACGGCTTTTCTTTTCCACTCAGGGAGAGACAGCATGGCCCAGAGCCCCCCCCAGTGCCGCAGCACTGCCCACGTGGCGTCGGGCTCCAAGCTGGGCCGAGCGCTGTGCACGCCCCTAGCTGCGAGCTCTCACCCACCTGCGTGTGTGGGTTTTCGGGGACCTGCCAGCCTGCTTGCCGTCGCCTGCACAGCGCACGGTCCCCGCAGCAGTGCGAGAGAGCTCAGTTTTCTGTCTTTTGCTGCCCCCCCCCCCCCCCCCCGTGACGCCTCCCCGTGTGTTTCATGTCCTTAGATGAATACTAGTATTTGCTTGCTTAGTGTGCCAGGAGTTTGATTTAGCTCTCTGTAATTATTACTTTTCTAGCTATAAAAATGCCACTGAGTTTGACTTCGATAAGGATAAATATGACATTAGGATTCCCGAAGACTTAGATGAGGCAACCGGGAAGAGAGGCTATAAGAAGCAGGAGAGGGTGGACCAGATCGCCCCCGAGAGCGACTACTCCTTGCGGGTGAGTACTGGCGCTTGCCGCTGTGCCAGGTGTGCGGGCATGAGCCAGCCCCCGGGCCTCTGAGAACATGGACTCTGCCAATTGCTGAGTCCCCGGGCCTGGCAGAGCCTGTCATTGTGGCCTTTGAAAGGGCAGCGCTAGAATTGATAACAGCCCATGGTGGCCACAAGTGATTTACTCAGTTAAAAATACGTCCTGTTCAGATTGTCGATGGTTTATTTTCGTACTGTGTGCGCTAAACCCAGTGCACTACCACTGGGCCCCCTTATTTTATTTTCATATACTTTTCTGGGGAGGGGTTTGTCGGTTTATAGGACAGTTGCTGACACATCTCTCTCACACACACACACACACATACACACACACACACACACACCCACACCCACACACACACCAGTCTCCCCGGGATAGGCATCCGGGCAGATGGATGCAGGACCCTCCCCCCTCACACCAGGGCCTCAATGTGTGTAATCTCCAGTATTCTGGAATCCACCACATACATAGGCACACACCTTAGTCGGTGTATCGAAGCAGTAAGTTGTACATAGAATACAAAGAATTTTGTGGTCAGGTCTGATGATTGAACCTTAGTGGGGGGTTGGCTTTTACAACTGGAGAAACCTCTAGATGCAGTGGGCGAGGTCCTGCTTCCTGAGTCACCTGTGCCGCACCACTGCGCTGAGAATCAGAGAACGGCCGCATCTGAGGTGTGCCCCCAGCGTCCCTTGGCAGGGTCCCCGCCTGCCCCCCTCCACCCTGGCAGAAGCAGAGCCGGACGTCCGTCTGCATCCGTTTATTTCTCAGCTTGTCTTCTCGAAGTGCGGTACCCGAGGGCGTCCTCTTTGGGGTTCACAGGCCCTTCAGGTGCGGTTGTGCCATGTGCCTGCGCTGCCTGCCGTGGCTTCCCCAGCGGCTTTATGTCTGCTCGGTGGTGAGCCACCTTGTGCATAGATTCCCCCCGTGCTGGCACTCACGTGGGTGGCCTCGCAACAGAGTAAGCCAGCTGGTTTCCCATGCTAGCGCGAGAGACTACACAACAGAAAGAAACCGGGATGATTCAGCTACGAACAAACCCACTTTGTTGTGCAGGAGGCAGGGTTTAAATAGCAGAATGGAACAAAGCACGTTTTTCACCTGTGTCAGTGATGCTGGGTTTCTGAAAGATCAGAACCCTCGCGGTGGAGGCTCTAAGGAATGACGAGAATTGATGGGGGAGAGGCGAGTTCAGGGTGATTAGTTACTGTGGGGCAAGAGTGTTCATTAACTAAAGGCATTTAGAAAAACATGGAAATGATACCAGCAGGGTGAGGTAAACAGAGAAAGGCAGAATACTGATACAAGGAGTAGTGGTCAGAGAACGCGGAAATGGAGTGTGGGTCTTAACTATTATATTTCTGACAAGTCAGGATGATGGAGTATAGTTTGTATGTGATCACAGATGGTGAACTTAATGGTAAACTTTAAGCAGGCAACCATGTGGTCTGTAACAAGGGAATGAGTTAAGTGTCGGGGGTATAGGGCTTTTGTGAAGCTTGGGAGACTGACAAGAAGAAACTGAGTCAGGAAAGCTTTTCCCTCCATGCTCGATCCCTGAAAGGGAGAGGCTGACAGGTGGGGTGTCTTCTCAGACCTCCATCCTTAGAATGGGAGTTCCTGGGAGTCGGGTGGTGGCGCAGTGGGTTAAGCGCACGTGGCGCAAAGCACAGGGACCGGTGTAAGGATCCCGGTTCGAGCCCCCGGCTCCCCACCTGCAGGGGAGTCGCATCATGGGCGGTGAAGCAGGTCTGCAGGTGTCTATCTTTCTCTCCCCTCTCTCTCTGTCTTCCCCTGCTCTCTCCATTTCTCTCTGTCCTATCCAACAACAAAGCAACGTCAACAATGGCAATAATAACCGCAACGAGGCTGCAACAACTAGGGCAACAAAAAGGGGGGAAAATGGCCTCCAGGAGCGGTGGATTCATGGTGCAGGCACCGAGCCCAGCAATAACCCTGGGAAAAAAAAAAAAAAAGGAGTTCCTATGCGCTACCATGCTTTCACAATTATCCTGCACCCCCATCGTTGCTGGGGAACTGCACTGTTCCTGGCCACTTTTTTTAGGCAGGGAGAGAGGTACAAGGGGAAAGACACTGCAGCCCTACTGTTTCCCACAGTGCTGGGGGCTCTTGGGTCTGATGGATAAGCAGGCTGGTGTTTTGAGGGGGCTGGGGAGAGGGAGGGGGCACTGTCTTGATGGCTGTGTGTGGTTTTTTTTTTTTCCACAAAATTAAAATGAGCTCATACTGCACATGTCATTGTGGGTTTTATTATTATTATTGTTTGTTAGAGTGAGAGAACCGGACCGTCACTGGCACACGTGGTGCCGGGGTTGAACTGGGAACTCAGGCCGGATAGCCCAGGTCTTCCCCTGCACCTCCTCCTGGGCCGGCTTTCTGTTCGCTCCCTTAACTTGCAGGCCAGTAGGCTGTGTTCTGCACGTCACTGATCCTGAGTGAGGCATCTGCTTGCTCAGCAGTCCACACACTCTGGTCAGGGCTTAACTGCTCCTGAGTGAAACCGGGTGGGAGCCTTTACACCTCCGAGCGGCCCGCCGAGCCCAGTGTGTGTGGTGGTTCAGGAGACAGACGTCGCCGTGTGTCTCCACAGGCCTACTGCAGCATATTGTATCTGAAGCCGAGAATGCAGATCGTCCTGCGGGGACAGAAAGTGAAGACGCAGCTGGTCTCCAAGAGTCTCGCCTACATCGAGCGTGATGTTTACCGACCTAAATTCTTAGTATCCTTTACCTCCTGTTTCTGGGGTCACGCGGGCGCTCAACAGTCAGGTACATCTCCTGTCCCTTTGTCTTACCACGGGCTTCCGGTCTCCTCCAGCTCTGCCCTTTGTGCACTTTAGGTAGAGCTAATGAAATAGCACAAGGGTGAGGGGCTGGCCAGATGGTGGCACACCTGGTTAAGTGCAACCCATTACAGTACACAAGGACCCAGGTTCAAGCCTGCAGTGGGAGGCTTCACGAGTGGTGAAGTAGGGCTGCTCTCTCCCTCTCTCTGTGTCCCTTCCCCTCTCCACCCAATAAAAAAAATAATAAATGAAAATATACTTTAAAAACAATAGGAAAAGGGTGACTTGGAGGTAGTGATGTGGCGGCCTCTGAATTTTCCTTAACACTTAAGACTAAAACAGTGAGGATTACTTTCGGATTCAACTGCAGAAACAAAGACCATTACGGGATCATGATGTACCACAGAAACAGACTCATCAAGGCTTATGAAAAAGTGGGGTGCCAGTTGAGGGTAAGCCGTCTGTCCAAAAACACACCTTTTAACATAGCATGGTATTGTCTCGGGAAGTAGCTGGTGCTTCTTACCTAGTGACTTCTGAAAGTTCATGTGTTTCTGTAACAGTGGCATAGCACCTGAACTGAAAATACCAGTTTCTCATTCTGTTGTGTTTAGTCTTACTGTTAGAGTTCATCTCTTTTCTTCTGTTTTGTTCAGGAGAGGATGGGCTGACAAGTCAAATAACTTGCCTGTTACCGAGCTAATAACTCGCTAGGCACTATGGGCCTGGAAACGAGTTGTGGTTTCTGCCTTCATCGTCCGATAACTGCATGGGGGGGGGGGGGGGTGATAGTGCTTGTCTGAATGGCTACTTGGCAACAGTGGAGATGGGCTTGAAGGGTGGCTTTAATATATTGCAGAATCAAGCTCCAGAAGTGTGCTACCTAATATTTCTTTTTTAAAATATTTATTATTCCCTTTTTTGTTGCCCTTTTTTTTTTATTGCTGTACTTATTGTCGTAGTTATTGATGTCGTTGTTGAATAGGAGAGAAATGGAGAGAGGAGGGGAAGACAGAGACGGGGAGAGAAAGACAGACACCTGCAGACCTGCTTCACCACCTGTGAAGCGACTCCCCTGCAGGTGGGGAGCTGGGGGCTTGAACCAGGACCCTCACACCAGTCCTTGTGCCTTGCGCCACGTGCGCTTAACCCACTGTGCTCCCGCTCGGCCCCCAGGAGAATATTTCATACCGACTCGCGATCTCTGTGCGGGTGGTTCTGTCTACACGCCAAACCTCGGGCTTAAGGTGCCAGCCAGCCCCTTCTCTCTGCAGGCCAACAACATGGGCGTCGGGGTGGTTGGGATCATAGAGTGCAACTTCCTCAAGCCGACGCACAACAAGCAGGACTTCGACTACACCAACGAGTACAGGTAGGCTGCCTGCTGGAGGCGCTTGGACGGTTTAGTCCTTAAACTTGATTTCATTTTACTTGATAGAGTAGAAGGGAATTGAGAGGGAGGGAGAGTTTAGAGAGAGAGAGACACCTGCAGCCCTGCTTCCCCTCTCGTGAAGCTTCCCCCTTGCAGAAGGGGAGCGGGGTCTTGAACCTGGGTCCTTGTGCCTGGTAATAGGTGCACTTAACCAGGTGCGCTAGCCCTAGCTACTGAATTTTCCCATCTTGTAGATATTCACATTATAGAACTTTAAGAAAACAAGTGGGCGGGAGACTTGAGCACACATTTAACCACGATCCTCTTCCCAAAGCCAGTGCTTCAGGTCTCTCTGTAAGAGTCAGGCAAGCCCCAGGAGCACTTTGTTAGAAGGTGGGAGGCCCGGGCAGAGCCCGACAGCGGACTGGCCTGTGCCCCAACACTTCTGCCTGAGGGTGCAGGCACACTGGACTTTGTAGAATTAATTTGGGTTTTGTTAGTGATTTGATAGAAGTTTTCAAGATTATAAGGTGGCAGACCTAGTTCTCACCAAGTCTTCAGAGAGAGTTTGCCATTTGACACTTGGATTGATTTTATCATTTGCTTTTTTGAAGGCTCACAATAGCCGCACTAGGAGAAAAGCTGAACGATTACTGGAATGAAATGAAAGTGAAGAAAAACTCAGAGTACCCGATGAATTTGCCAGTTGAAGATATACAGTAAGTACCTTAGGGAAAGCAAGCCACCCCTCCGCTGTCGAAGTGCGGCATGGGGGGCGAGGGGCTGCACAGTGTTTGCAGGGCTCGGACTCGTAATAAGAGAAGAGTCTACTGCTTGAATGGATGCACCTTACAGCGGACAGACACTTAGCATGTCTGTGCCTGGCTGTGCCTCCAGCCGATTCACGAAGCAGCACTCAGCAGTGTGCGTGAGCATCGGGGCTCTCCTCCCTGTCAGACCTGCTGCGGTGATGCGGCCCGTGAAATGCAGAACCCGCGGACTTCATGAGGCGCGAAGCTTGATCCCCAGGACCGCACGTGCCAGAGGGGAGCCTCTGGTCCCGCTCCTCTCTTGAGGAAGTGGAGCTTGTGAGTGGGCAAGTGCCCACTGGGTAGGGTTCATGCCTTGCCGTGCGCGCTGCCCAGGATTGACTCCTGGCACCACTTGTGCGGTGCTCCTCTCGGATTGAAAACTATGGCCTGGAGCAGTGCAGTTACACAAGTGCCAGGCCCCTGGTCTGGGGGAAGACAGTCCTAGTCTAGCCGCTTTACTTAGACTTTCACTGACTGCTCCCTGTGGGGTCCTGCCTCGCACTTCGATAAATTCTGTTCCTGCGGCTAGTTAGGCTCACAGGGCTCGACCTAGGCTGGCTGAGCAGCGAGCTGCTGCTAGACTCACATGCCTGGGCGCTTGCTGCTCGTTGCTGGGGCTCAGCGCCTCCCCTGTTCGGGTGGCCGTTCACTTCCCTTCTCTTGTTTAAAAAGAGGTGAGAGTTGAGGGGGGATGCAGAAGGAGGGACAGCTGCAGCCCTGCTCCGCTGCTAGTGTAGCTTCACCCCTGCAGGTAGAGGCCAGGACCTGGACATGGTTCCCCCCACGTGTAATATGCACCCTTCCAGCCATGTCATTGCCTGGCCTCGTGCACAGTTCTGTTTTTCTTTGCTGAAGTGACATTACGTTACAGGTTTCAGGTGTGTATGGTCACACACACACACACACACACACACACACACACACTCGTGTTTCTATTCCACTAAACTCATCAGTTAAGTTGGGTTCTTAGCAGCTTCTTTTTTCTCGTGTGAAATCGAAGCAGTAATAGCATTTAGTGATTAAATAATTGGAGTGCTGGGCTTGGGAGACCACACACGGGTTGATGCAAAGGCTTTCATGCCGCAGGCTCCAGAGGCCGAAGGCTTAACCGCCAGCAGCAGCCTGTGCTGAGCAGTGCTCCTACTCGCGGGTGCGCAGTGTACACGGCACAGTGGCGGCTGTGTCCGCTGATGGGAAGATCTCTGAAGGGAACAAGAAGAACATGAGGTGACGGACGGAGAGTACTGCACGTGTCTGTGCCGCGTTCTCTGATAGAACGTTTCTGCCAGGATTAAACAAGCCGGTATTAGTAGTCTAAGGCCAGGGATTCATACTTACTGGAGTGTTAGCTTCTGGTTTGTTTGGCATTTCAAACAAGATTTCTTCCATATGAGAGAAGAAAACAGCACCGCCATCCTGGCACACGGAGTTCCAGGGGTCAGGCAGGGGCTGGAGCCTCAGACCTGCAAGTCTGCTCCTTTCCTAGCTGAACTATTTCCCCAGCCAGCTGGGTGATATTGCGTGTAACTGTAAGTGACTTTTTTCAGCTATTTAGTCTTAGGAAGTCATTACTGGGAGTCGGGCGGTGGTAGCGCAGCGGGTTAAGCGCATGTGGTGCAAAGCGCAGGGACCAGCTTAAGGATCCCGGTTTGAGCCCCTGGCTCCCCACCTGCAGGGGGGTCGCTTCACAGGAGGTGAAGCAGGTCTGCAGGTGTCTGTCTTTCTCTCCCCCTCTCTGTCTTCCCCTCCTGTCTCCATTTCTCTCTGTCCTATCCAACAACAACAATAACAACAACAAAACATGAGGGCAACAAAAAGGAATAAATATTTTAAAAAAAGAAGAAAAGAAAGCCCTAGTCCACCTGAGGCCCCAGGGCCTAGGTTCTGTCAAGGTCCAGCACCATCGTAAAGCACAGCTTGACAGGGCTCTGGTCTCTGTCTGTCTTACTAAGATAAATCCTTAAAGAAAAAAAAGTCATTGCTATTAAGGTGAGGTCTATGTAAGTTGCCTTTAGCATGCCTTTTTTTTTTTTTTTTTTTTTTTTTTTTTTTTTTTTTTTGCCAAGTTGCACTTTTCAAATGTTAAAAACGAGAGCACTATACAGTTAGTTTTCTGTGACATAGTAGAGTAAAAACGTAATGTGATTATAATTATTTCAATTACAGTTGTGTGAGATCTGATTTCCTCACTTGAGTGCTGTATTGTGATCATATGTTAGATTTGACCTTGCAGATGTTACTATCATTTTCAGAGCAAGGCATTTGGAAAGCTTAAGTTGTTGAACCGTTTATTATCCGAGAACAAATCTGGCAGCGTGCTGTTAACACTTTGTTGCAGTTGGCCTCTGCTTAGTCTTTTGACAATAACCCAAATGCTTTTCTCAAATTTAAATTGCTGTATGACAAAACAGTCACAAGATTTTCAGCGGTGGAATTAAATAGAGGAATTTTGTGATGGAAACGATGAAGGGAGTTTAGGAAATAAATACTTCCTCGCTAGTATCTGTTCGTGTTGTTACAGAAAGCGTCCTGATCAGACATGGGTGCAATGTGATTCCTGTCTAAAGTGGCGGAAATTACCAGATGGGATAGATCAACTTCCCGAAAAATGGTACTGCTCCAATAACCCTGACCCACAGTTCAGGTACCATATAGATGGGGTTCCCTGTGGAGAGGCAGAAAGCATGGGTCAGGCTGTCTGAATAGGCGCTGGTGACGTGTTATTCCCGTGTGATTTTTCTGCCTAGAAATTGTGAAGTCCCTGAAGAACCTGAAGACGAAGATTTGGTACATCCCACGTACGAGAAAACCTACAAAAAAAAGTTAGTATTCGTGTCGTATCGATGTCTGATGGGAAAATGGCCCCGATCACCAACAACCATGTCTCTGACCGGCACTGGACCCCACTAGTCAACGTAGATTAGGAGCCCCAAAGTGTAATGTAATGTAGCATGTATTACACCCAGTGCTCCCCATCCCTCACACACGCGTGCGCGCGCACACACACACACACACACACACACACACACAGACAGGCTTTTCACCTGATGTTTATGGCTTCGTAAGGTGTTTCACATGAAGAAGCGTTTGTCTCTGGGGCCACGCGTGGATACTGCCTTTATGAGTCCATTGTCTGTGAATGTGGGTGAGACTGTTCCTTGATGTGGAGAGGCCACGCTGGGTATGGGGAGCTGATGAAGGAAGGGAAGGCAAGGACATGCCACAGGAACAACCTTCCGGGTGGTTTCAGTCTGTGGGGCATCCTGTTGGGCACAGTCTTTGAAGAGAACACCAGTGTAAAGAGACCAGTGTCGGCCTGTGTGCTGCCCAGTTCATATGTCTGAGGGGAAGGCCGGTGGGGCGCGTCGGGCTGCCTTTGGGCGCTGTGGAGTTGGGAGGTGGGGCCACCACCAGTGACGCTGACTGGCAGACAGCACAGTGAACAGTGGCACGGAGGTGGCAGCGTCCCTGGGAAGCAGGACCACGAGGTAATGAAGTAAATTTAAGTGTTTGTTTTTCGTCTTATATTTTTTTCCTTTCTTTTTTTCAAGAGACAAGGAAAGATTCAGGATCAGACAACTGGAGGCGTTGCCTCGGGTAAGCAAGCCTTGCCTAGCCTAGCCTAGCCTAGCCTAGCTGTGTCTTATCTTGTAAGTCTCACTGAACATGCGCGATTGTTCTTGGAAACCGCAACTGCTGGGTGTAGTTCTAAAGACTGATTTACGGGGCCAGGAGGTGGTGCACCTCTAGTTAAGCGCACACATTACAGTGTCTAAGGACCCAGGTTCAAGCCCCTGGTCCCCGCCTGCATGGGGAAAGCTTCACAAGTGGTGAAGCAGGGCTGCAGGCGTCTCTCTGTCTCTCCCTCTCTGCCTCCCCCTCCTCTCTCAGTCTCTCTGTCTCTATCTAGTAAACAGATATTTTAGAAAGATTGATTTGCTTCAGCACACACTGTTACTTAAGCCCCACGCTTGCGTATGCGGTGCTGGGAATCAAACCTGGGCCTTGGGGTTAGCAGTGTGTGCTCCAGCGCCAAGCTGCCTCCTAGCGACAGCCCCCCCCCCCCCCTTGTACTTCACTCACAAGTGGTGGACTGGAGTAGTTACCACAGCAGAGCCAAACCAAATAATTACTTGTACTTCACTCACAAGTGGTGGACTGGAATAGTTACCACAACAGAGCCAAACCAAACAATTACTTGAAGATCCACTGTATTTGGTAGTTTAACATTTTTTAAATATTTATTCCCTTTTGTTGCCCTTTTTTTTAATTGTTGTAGTTATTATTGTTGTTGCTATTGATGTCGTCGTTGTTGGATAGGACAGAGAGAAATGGAGAGAGGAGGGGAAGACGGGGAGAGACAGACAGACACCTGCAGACCTGCTTCAGCACCTGTGAAACGACTCTCCTGCAGGTGGGGAGCCAGAGGCTCGAACTGGGATCCTTGTGCCAGTCCTTGCTCTTTGCGCCACCTGCGCTTAACCCGTCACGCTACCACCCTACTCCCTAAAGATTTTATTTATATGAAAGGAGAGGTACAAAGAGAATGATACAGAGCAGACATCTAAGTACTGCTCAGCTCTGACCTGTGCTGCTGCTGAGGAATGGACCTGGGACCTGGGAGCCTCAGGCATGAGGGTTTTGGTGTGTGTGCGTGTGCGTGCGCGGAACCACTGGGCTGTCTCCCATGGCTCCTAAGACCTGGGTTTTCGAGGTTAGGAATGAGGCGGCAGATGGAAGTGGTCTTGTTTGCAGAGATCACATTCTCCTCTTCCCTTTACCAGGCCTGCCCTCCTCCCCGGCCAGCTTCGTTCACATTGCTCAGTCTCTTTACTAGCTGGGCACTGTCTGTGGAAGGCGCACATTCTCCTCCCCCTTTTTGCAAACCTTCTATTTTTTAATTTTATTGATTATTGTATAGAGACAGAAATTGAGGGGGGTGGGGGAGATAGGGAGAGAGACTCCTGTGTCCTTGCTTCACCACATGTGAAGCTTTCCCTCTGCAGGTGGGGACCAGGGGCTTGAACCTGGGTCCTTGCACACTTAACCCGGCGCACTACCACCTGGCCCCGTACACGTCCTTCAGTGATTTTATTGTGACTGAGTCGGGAGAAAGCACAGGACCTTTGAAGATGCAGTGTCCTGGAGTTAACCTGGATCTAAACTACAGTCTAGACACAGAGTTTCTCTTTATCCGCTGGCGTCCACTTTCCTGTGGCGTGGTGCTTGCCAGGCAGCGTCTCCTGAGGGCAGAGCAAGCTGTCACGCTTTGTGTGCTTGCTCGGCCTGTTTTGCACAGTTGGGGGTTAGCATGTGCACACTTGGCACTGTTCCTAAGTGTGTGTGTGTGTGTGTGTTGCTTTGTTTTTCCCTTTTGTTGCCCTTATTGTTTTATTGTTGTTGTAGTTATTGTTATTGATGTTGTTGTCCTTGGATAGTACAGAGAGAAATGGAGAGAGGAGAGACAGACACCTGCAGACCTGCTTCACCGCTTGTGAAGTGACTCCCCTGCGGGTGGGGAGCCGGGGGCTCGAACCAAGATCCTTAGGTTGGTCCTTGCGCTTTGCGCCACCTGTGCTTAACCTGCCCTGTTCCCCCTACGTTGTTTTTTCACTCGGGAAGAGAGGAAGAGAGGGACAGTCAGCAGGGGTTTGAGTCAGCCTGCATGTGTGGCGTGGCTCACGCCCTCCCTGATGAGCTGTGTCTCTGGCTCCTGGCTGAGGAGCCAGAAGGCTCCTGCACAAGGCGTCCTGCTGCAGATGTCTGCTTAAAGTCACGCTGGCACGGGTGAGAACAGAACTAGGGGTCAAACGGGGGTTTCTTGGTCTTTAAATTTAGGCCATGTCTTGTCATTTTTACTATATTCAGCTTTTGAAAACTACGTTTCTAGTGTAGCTCCGTAAGTCCTACATGAAGTGCAGGGCAAGCAGATCCTTCTAGCGAGAGCCAGTCTGGAGGGCGTTAGGTGGTGGGCCACAGGTGTGCTCTGTTCTGCTCCCACCTGTAAAATGTGAACACCCCCCCCCCCCCCAGGCCCTGAGCACCCGGAGGACGGCTCAGCTCTGGCTCGTGGAATGGGCTGTCACTCCCTGGTGTGGCAGAAGGCGCGCACGCGTGCGTGTTTGTGTGTGCGCATGTGTGTTGGCGTGCGTGTGTGTGCGGGTATATAGCTCTGCGCACAGATGGGGAAGGGAATGCCGCCTCACCTTAAAGTGATTCCTGCACGGTCTTTCTCTTCTAACAGATCAACCCTGAGCTGTTCCGCATCCCTCCTTTGATGAGTCCGAGCTTCTCTCCCGGGAAGGACAGCGTCCCGAGAGGCCACACTCCCGAGGCCGTGGGCACCTATGCCACACGGCTGCTGAACAGCCACCGCGGGTCGCCGCAGGCCGAGCCTGAGAGCAGCAGGTCAGTGGCCAGCGCCGTGCTTCCCCTGGGCAGAGGTGCGCTTGGAGCCTCCGGGGCCGGCTCTGCTCTCGCGTCTCCGCAGAACCCCGCCTCCCAGCTGTGCCCGGCTGAGACCCGAGCATTCGAGGTCGGGGCTGGGAGGAAGGTGGCCCCGGAGCGAGGCACAGGGTGCTGTGTGCGGCCGGGCTCCGTCCAGGGCTGGCATGTGACGTGCCGTGCTCTGGCGCTCTGCTCTCCTCCGCCAGCAGAAGGAAATACAGCACTTTTTAAAGTGGATTGATGTGTTCGTCATGGGGCTGGTGGGGTGGCGGCACACCCAGTGCAGCACACACCACCACATGCAGGGACCTGGGTTCAAGCCTCTGCCCCCTCCCCCCCCCCCCCGCAGGGAGGCAGCTTCAGGAGTGGCGGAGCAGCACTGCAGGTGTCTCTTTCTCTTTCTCTCTCCTTCTCCCTCCCTTCCCCCTCTCAATTTCTCTGTCCTATCAGATAAAAGGGGTGGAAATGGAAAGAGGAAAAAAATGGCTGCTGGAAGCAGTGGATTTTCCTGTGCAGATACTAAGCCCCAGTGATAACCCTGGTGGCAACTCAACAAAACAAAATAGAACAGTACTCATTGTGGAATGTGATCAAATTGTCACCTCTGAAATTCCGTATAGTGTGAAAATCCCCGATTTTAAGATCATCAGAACCCAAGGAAACATGACACAGCTAACAATACAACCTCCTGGCATGTACGCCCCACACGTTCACAGCGTGCCCTGTGGCATGCCGTGTGCTTTGGGTGAGTGGATGGAGAAGACAGAGAAAGGCAGGAGTGATGGGTGGAATGAAAGGTAAGCTCCTCGACCGCACCGGCTGGGGAAGCCTCGGTGAGGTGCACAGGGTGACGGCTGGAGCTCCGAGCGCTGTGCTCTGTCCAGGTGGCAGCAGAGCTGACAGCCCAGGGGCAGGCGGTGGCACGGCGGGTTAAGCGCTTGCAGCATAAAGCATACCTGTGCAAGGATCCCGGTTCGAGCCCCTGCCTCCCCATCTGCAGGCGTGTTGCTTCACAAGAGGTGAAGCCGGTCTGCAGCTGTCTGTCTCCCTCCTGTCTTTCCCCCTCACTCCCTCACCCCCTCACCCTTCTCTCCTCAGTTTCTCTCTGTCCTATCCACTGGAAGGAAAAATGACCACCAGAAGGAGTGGATTCGTGGTGCCAGCACCGAGCCCCAGAAATAACTGGAGGCAAAATAAATAAGAGCGGAACTGGCAGTTGCCAGACATCTCAGTGGCCCTGTTTTCCTCATCCATAGGGCAAACTAATGTGTAATTTTTTAATCTACAGAATCTTTGAGGTTTATTTTTTATTTATTTGCAAGGATAGAGAGAAATTAAGAGAGAGACATCTGTAGCACTGCTAGACTGCTTGTGAAGCTTTCCTCCTGCAGGTGGGGACCAGGGGCTTGAGCTCAAGCCCTTCACGTGGTAGCGTGCACTTCACCAAGTGCGCCACCACCCGGCCGGCCCCAAGCTATTAATCACTGACCCAGTGTATCATGTTTTTAAAACCGAGTATGAGGGGCCAGGTGGTAACTCACCTGGTTGAGCGCACACGTTACAATGTGCAAGGACCCAGGTTCAAGCCCCCGGTCCCAACTGCAGGGGGGAAAGCTTTGCGAGCGGTGAAGCAGGGCTGCAGGGCGTCTCTTTCCGTCTCTTTCCCTATCACCCCCTTCCCTCTTGACTTCTAACTCTCTGTTAATAATATTAAACAAGTATTTTTGTCTTGGAATTCAAGGTTGGTGACTTGAGGGCTATCTGCTTTGACCATAGCTTTTATAACCTCATTTTTTCCTAGTCTGAAACGTAGATTGTCTCCTCGGTCCTCAAATTTGAATGCAAAGACTCGGAGATTGAGTAACCAAGCTTTGGAAAATTCAGCGCGCAGAGATGACGACGACGTCATCATCCTGGAGGAGAGCAGCACCCCCAAGCCGGCCGTCGACCCCGAGGCGGGAGTCAAGCTGGAAGCGGGCCCCGAGGGTCAGGGGGGGGCTCGGGCGGAGCCCGGCCTGCAGGCCGCGTCAGCGGGCCCCTCGTCCGGGTGTGGCCAGGGCACTGCCGCCACTCAGACCGAGCTGCCAGGCTTGGCTGTTAAGAAGGAGGAAGCCTCCGAAGACGAGATGGACTCCAGGAACGGCGACGCGGCCCTGCCGCCACCCTGCGTGGAGGCCCAGGGGCAGCCCCGGGAAACCCCGGAGACCTGCGGCGCGCCTGCGGGCGACCCGGCCGGCTGCCAGCTGAGCAAAGTGAGGCAGGAGCTGCTGCTCGCCACCCAGGAGAAGGAGAGCTACAGGAGCCAGTGCCAGGTGCTGGCGGCCCAGGTCAAAGACTGGCAGCAGCGAGTGGCGGAGCTGAACGACAGGTGCGTGAAGAAGGAGACGTGCCACCAGGCCACCGAGACGGAGGCGGCGTTCCTGCTGGAGAGCATGAACGGCGAGGCGGGCAGCCCGGGCCGCGCGGCCGCCCAGTACCAGCAGGCGCTGGAGGAGCTGGAGCGGCTGCGGAAGCAGTGCGGCGCCCTGCAGCTGCTGAAGACCGAGTGCGGCCACTGCTCACGCGGCGAGGACAGAAGCGAGGTGGACGAGATGGTGGTGCAGCTGGACGACGTGTTCCGGCAGCTGGACAGGTGCACCGTGGAGAGGGACCAGTACAAGAGTGAGGTGGGTGCCGGCCCCGGGCCAGCTGGGGCGGGGGGGGGGGGGGTGGGCCTGAGGGGCCTGGGGGACCTGGCTTACCCTCCCCATCGGTGTTCACAGGCCTCGCGGTGGGGCCTCCCTTACTGGCCACAGGTGGGCAGCAGTGGCAACTGCAGTCGACGGAGACGCGGCTCCGTTTCTTTTTCAGGGGTGTACTTTTTTCTTGATTTATTTATTTTTTATTAGAGATTTAATGTTGATGTACAAAATTGTAACGTGACAGGGTTATAATTCCCCACCGTTCCCACCACCAGGGCTGGGTGTCCCCATTCCCGCCATTGGAAACTGCAGTAGTTCTCCTGAGGTCACTGATAAAAAAAGGGCTGAGGGAGCTGGGCGGTAGCACAGCGGGTTAATTGCACGTGGCACAAAGCGCAGGGACCAGCGTAAGGATCCTGGTTCGAGCCCCCGGCTCCCCACCTGCAGGGGTCGCTTCACAAGCAGTGAAGCAGGTCTGCGGGTGTCTTATCTTTCTCTTCCCCTCCTCTCTCCATTTCTGTCCTGTTCAACAATAACAACGGCTATGACAACAGTAACAACTACAACAAGCCCAACAAAATGGGGGAAATGGCCTCCAGGAGCAGTGGATTTGTAGTGCAGGCACCGAGCCCCAGCGATAACCCTGGAAACAAAAAGACTGGTTCTGTAGTTTTAAATTTTCCCCCCATTGTTTAAAAATCACCTGCCTTCATCCTCTTTCTGGTCTGTCTGTACACCCATCACTCTTCCGAGGTGCTTTTTTTTTTTTCCCTTTCCCTCCTCTCTCAGAGAAGAGAAACCATGCCTGGCTCTTTCTCTGGTGTTTTCCAGATTCGCTTCCCTTTCAGTGATGGGATAAAAACAGGGCTCCTGCTGACACACTTAGGGTCCTGGTAGAATGGGGGTGAGAGCCCTTTGCTTTACTTCTCCTATCACTTACACTCTGGGAGTATGGACCAAATTTATTTCATTTATTTTAGTTACCTTTACTTATTGGACAGTGACAGACAGATCGAGAGTGGAGGGAAAGAGACAGACTTAGCCCTGTTGCACCCCTTGCAAAGCTTTCCCCCTGCAAGTGGGGACGTGGGGCTTAAACTCGGGTCCTTGTGCATTATAACTTGTGCATGTACTCTCAACCAGGTGCACCGACACTGGGCCTCAGATCAAAATTCTTTATGGGGTGCAGAAGATGGCGGGTCTGGCGTTTCTAATTTCTTCTCCACGGGACATGGGCATTGGCAGGGGGATCCCTCCCCCAGCCTGTTTCTGTCTTTCCCTGTCTTTAGTGATGCAGGGCTCTGGGGAAGAGAGTGAGGTTCTGGGACATACTGGGGAGGTTGTCTGCCCGGGGAGGGCGGGTTGGAATCATAGAAGCATCTGCAGCTTGGTGGCCACCTGTGGTGGCCTTAGCAGCGCCAGACCAGACACAATTTAGCCTGAGGCTTGATTGTCTCCACCCCTGGCTTAAGAGCCAAATGACCAAAACACAAAAGTCAGTGTAGACCAGGCCAGGGCCGAGGCACAATGGTGAGAGCACTGGACTTGGAGGCATGGGGTCCCAAGTTCAGTCCCCAGCCAGCGTCTAGCACATGAGCTGTCCCGGTTCTTTTGAGGTCTCTCTCATGTAAATAGAGAGAGAAGATCATAGAAAAAAGAAAGTCAGACTGGGTGGAGGTGATAGCTTAATGAATATGCAAACACCTTCATGCCTGGGGCCCTGAGGTCCAGTGTCCCTGTCACCTCCACCACCCCACCCCCAACACCTAAGCCAGAGCTGAGCTGTGCCCTGGTGAAGAGGAAGAAAACGTACGAAGCTGCTTTACAACAGGCAGCTGGCAAGAAGTGGGAGCCTCTGTGGTGTCAACACGTTGCAGTGTTTTATCTTGAGGTAGCATCACGAGTCGATACCACTTAGTGATTTTCCTGTGTAAGAAGTAAGGGGGGGGGGCATAGCGCAGCAGGTTAAGCATATATGGTGCCAAGCGCAAGGACCAGTGTAAGGATCCTGGTTCGAGTCCCCAGCTCCCCACCTGCAGGGGAGTCTCTTCTCAAGCAGTGAAGCAGGTCTGCAGGTGTCTGTCTTTGTCTCCTCCTGTCTCCCTTCTTCTCTCCATTTCTCTCTGTCCTGTTCAACAACAACAGCTATGACAACAAGGGCAACACAATGGGAAAAATAGCCTCCAGGAGCAGTGGATTTGTACGAGCCCCAGCTTTAGTCCCGGGGGGGGGGGGTGGGGAATAAAGGTGGAGTTAAACAAGTGGAGCTCTAGAAACACTATTGGGATTTTTTTTTTTTTTTTTATCGTCTGTGGTGATGGTGATTTTCAGGGCTTCTTTTTAGCTGGAATTTGACTTTGACATTAGCGTTTTTAATTGTTACAATGTTGATATTTCGTCAGATTGAGCTCTTAGAGGTGGAAAAATCACAAATCCGCTCACAGTGCGAAGAACTGAAAAATGAAATTGAACGATTAAAATCTGCAAACCAGCCGACGACGGGACCAGTTGTTTCGACCTCCAGCAGCATTGAGGAGGCCGTGAATTACGCCAGCGGGGAAAGGTGAGTGGCTCGGGCCGCGTTTCTCTGGGGCTGCCATTCCAGCTCAGTGATGCCAACGCACCAGCCCACATCCTGGAGAGAGCTTGCGGTCAGTCAGTCAGGCCCAGCATGAGGGGAGCAGGACAGAACAACGGCCGTGTCCTTTGAGGAATTGGCGGTATAGATTCCGCCTAAAGGAGAATGGGGGGGTTTAGGGGAATCGGTGCTTGAGTAGCTGGACTAGCTTGGGCCACACCTGGACGATGCGGTCTCGCGCACCCGGCCCTGCAGAGTAGCCACTATCCACGTGGGCCTAGCCGGCCTGAGTGAGGTTTGCTTAAGCGTAAACTGAATGCTGGTTTGGACGTTCTTTAAAAACAAAATTATTGGATAGAGACAGAGAAATCAAGAGGAAGAGGGAGATAAGAGGAGGGGGGAGAGAGATACCGGCAACCCTGCTTCACCACTGGGGAAGGTTCCCTCCTGCAGGTGGGGACTGGGGACTTAAGTCTGGGTCCAGCTGCGGTCACCCCAGCGTGCCACTGCCTGCCCCCTATTTTGAAGTTCTGTGAGAATCTGAATATAAAATATCTCTATAGATATAAATATATTTTTATCATATGATGGAATAATAGTACTTTTAACTTGAGTGAAAAAATATACTATTCCTTACCTTTTTTGTTTGAATGTGGCTGCTTGAACATTTTTTCCTCTCGAGCAGTGCTGCTCTGGACACTGGCAGTAGCAGCCTGGCACCTCTGGTGGGAGGGGGAATTGGCTGGAGTTGACCTGGAAATTGCAGGGGGCCCGGCTAGTGGGCAGTAGAGCCTGAGTAGTCGTTTGTCTCCATGCAAATCAGAGGATTTGGTGGTGACAGAAGGCGGTCAGGCACTTCTGGCAAAGAAGCAGAAGAGTCTCTGAATTGAGGCCCCTCGTAGGTGAGTAGGAAAGCTCGTGGGGTGGCGCAGGCTCCCAGTCACAGCTCTGTGCATGTCCCACCGAGGTGAAGATGTCCCCTTAAAGATCGGTGTGTAGAGGCTCATTCAGCAGATTTGGGTGGGCTGGGGGAACAACTCATTCTGTCCATGTCGCACTCCCCTTTGAAGCAAAGGCAGCTCAGTAACAGCAGATGTTTCCAGATGTTGAACTTAAACTTGGAAGGAATAGTACCAAGCATCTAATCCAGTGGGGTCTCCTTCCCTGTGCGATGGCACGGGTAGGCGGTGGACTAGAGCATGTGGTGGTGGTCCAGGCCCAGAGAGGTGCTGCTGCATTTTAAAAAGTCGTGTGAACTTCCTAACTCCACCCGAAGCTTACAAGCGCATCTGCTGCCAGAACCGTTGTTACCAGAGCTCTGCTCAGCTTTGGACTTGGGACTTCAGGGCCTCAGGCATGAGAGTCAAAACTTATTTATTTATTAATTATTGGATAGAGAGAGAGAGAAATTGAGAAGGGGGGCCAGAAACAGGAGAGACACCTGCTGCCCTGCTTCATTCATGAAGCTTTCTCCCTGCAGGTGAGGACTGGGCACTTGAACCCGCATCCTTGCACTCATGTGTGCGCTTAACCAGGTGCGCCACCACCTGCCCCCCTCCCATTTCTGTTTCCTTCCGTGTCTGTGGGTAACTCATGTCCTAGGAGATGTTCAGTCTTTACCCCCCACTCAGGAAGCTGGACTCAGCTGCATTCCCAGGCCACTGTTGCCTGCAGCCCGTTACTTTCCCTCTGTGTGTCTTTGCAGAGAGCCCGAGGTACCGTTTTACTTGGAGGAAGCCTTGCGGGACTCGTAGGCCATCCTGTCACCCCACCTAACAGGTGTGCTGTTTGTGTTCGCAGCCTGAAGCTGCGGTCTCTGCGCGTGAACGTGGGTCAGCTGCTGGCCATGATCGTGCCTGACCTGGACCTCCAGCAAGTAAACTACGATGTTGACGTCGTGGACGAGATTTTAGGGCAAGTCGTTGAACAGATGAGCGAAATCAGCAGCACCTAGAGCATCTCCGTGTGAGAATAAACATACTGGCTGGACCCACTCTTGTCGCACAGTCTGCCGTGTGTCACCGGTTCTGTTTCAGAGCCCGGGAGGCCTGAGTCTGTATTCTGTGCGTTCAGGTGTGGCCACACGGCCCGGCCGCACTCCCCGCCTCCGCAGACACCTGCGAACCAGCCGCAGCCGCAGCGAGCGAGCAGCTAACTCGGATTCTGCTTTGAACTGTAAATATTTGTAACTAAGTCTGCACATAGTTTTTTATTACCTGAGGGGCTTGTCTGCCCCTCTCCCACAGGGCTTTTCAGGTCACCCCGGACCTTTGTGCAATCAGTACCGGGCCCCCCAGAGCTGGTTTCTCAGACTGGAGGCCTGGGCCATGAACGCAGACGGCGACGGCAGGCTTGATTTTCTCACAGAAAAATTGAAATAGGACTCGGAACAAATGTACCGGTCTCCCGAGAGGATGTGCTGCGACACGGCACTGAGCACCTGCCTCTACTGGCTGTTGGCTCCCGGCTCCCGGATATGCGACGAGCAGGAGGCCTGCAGGAGTCCAGGAGTCGGGCCTCGCCTCCATCTGCTGTTTTTTTGGGGTTTTTTTTTTTTTTTTTTTTTTCTGTCCTGAGGTTACCAATCATGGTTAAAAGGCAAAGTGTTTTTATAGAGCAAAGAAAGGAATTTGAGTATTTTAAAAGGTGTTAAACCCATTAACTGCCCTGCCACCTTTGCTCATTTGAAACCCATTTTTGGCTGCTTGGTCAGCATGGAGTGGGCACAATAATTACTGAATATTTCTTTCTGTGAAATTTCCTGTACAGCCTTTTGTAGGATGACTACAGGTCGGCGTGAGCAGAGGAAGACCGTCTTTCTCCAACAATACCGCAGACCCTTGACTATATTCCAGACCCGAGTGTTTTATATCCTGGAGTTAACCCAGCAGACTGCCCTGGGATTATAGTGTTACTACATGCCAGAAACAGTATGCTCTCATGGTCCCATGTCTTGTGCAATCTAAGGAGATGGCTTTCTATTAAGTAAAACTGTATATAGAATTAAGAATCGTATTTTCCACAACCAAATGTGCATTATTTTTTCAGAGTTTATCATTGCTATTTATTTTTACTTTTGTTTCCAAACATTCAATACATAATTCCTTTTGTATGTATGCTTAATTACATGTCTGTCACACGATATTAAATTTTTACTGTACATTAATTTCTAGAAGAAGCAAATGAGAATTGTTTTTATTTGCTTGGCAAAGTAACTGAAAGTGTATTTTTGGTATGAAGCCGGTTTTCTGTCACAATTGTACCTGCTCAGATTTTAAAATATCTTGTAATAAAAAAATGTATATGTATGATGGCTAATTCTTTTTTTTTTTTTTTTTTTTCCCTCCAGGGTTATTGCTGGGCTCGGTGCCTGCACCACGAATCCACCGCTCCTGGAGGCCTTTTTTCCCCCTTTTTGTTGCCCTAGTTGTTGCAGCCTCGTTGCGGTTATTATGGCCATTGTTGACGTTGCTTTGTTGTTGGATAGGACAGAGAGAAATGGAGAGAGGAGGGGAAGACAGAGAGAGAGGGGAGAGAAAGATAGACACCTGCAGACCTGCTTCACCGCCCGTGAAGCGACTCCCCTGCAGGTGGGGAGCCGGGGGCTCGAACCGGGATCCTTACGCCAGTCCCTGCGCTTTGCGCCACCTGCGCTCAACCCACTGCGCCACCGCCCGACTCCCAGGATGGCTAATTCTTAAAGAATTCGGAATCCACATTATATATACATGGTTTTCCTTTTTTAAAACATTTTTTAAATTAATTTATAAGCTGGAAATATTGATAGGATAAGAGGGGTACAGTTCCACACAACTCCCACCACCAGAACTCCATATACCCTCCCCTAATAGCTTTCCTATTCTTTATCCCTCTGGGAGTGTGGACCCAGGATCATCATTGGGTGCAATCGTTTTTTTTATTATTATTATTATCATTATTATTTATTTATTTATAAAAAGGAAACACTGACAAAACCATAGGATAAGAGGGGTACAACTCCACACAATTCCCACCACTAGAATTCCGTATCCCATCCCCTCCCCTGATAGCTTTCCTGTTCTTTATCCCTCTGGGAGTATGGACCCAAGGTCATTGTGGGGTGCAGAAGCTGAAAGATCTGGCTTCTGTAATTGCTTCCCCGCTGAACATGGGCGTTGACAGGTCGATCCATCCCCCCAGCCTGTTTCTATCTTTCCCTAGTGGGGCAGGGTTCTGGGGAAGCTGAGCTCCAGGACACATCGGTCCAGGGAAGTCTGGTTGGCATCATCCTAGCATCTGGAACCTGGTAGCTAAAAAGAGAGTTAACATAAAGCCAAACAAGTTGTTGACTAATCATGAACCTAAAGGCTGGAGTAGTGCAATGAAGAGTTGGGGGGAGGAGTTCTGTTCTGTAGGTAGCTGGTAGGCATATTTTAGTTATATTCTAGAGGGCCTGTGGCTATATTGGTTTTTTTTTTTTTTTTCCTTCCCTGAGCCTGAAAACTGATATGCAGATGGATCCTAGTTACTGTCTGGGGAGATGATGTCATGGCTGGAAAAAAGTTTTCTTTTTTAAGATTGATTTATTGCGGTGGGGGGGGGGGAGCCAGAGCTTCACTCTGGCACTTGTGACATTGGGGTCCACCTCTTAATGATCCACAGTGCCGCCTCCCAGGCCACTCAAGATATATTTTGTAAACAGAGTTGTGGCCACTGGGTTCCGGATCGTATCTGAAAGACTTCGTTGAGACTCGAGGACCGAGGCCATCTTCAGAGTCTGCGTCCTACACTTTCGCAGAAGGCTGCTCTCAACTCTCCATCTGCAGGAACATGGCCTCGCCGGCTGGGGCTGTAAAACTCAGTTTATGCTGGTCACGTAGCAGTGATTATCTGGATTTGCTAATTTTCTGGTTAGCTTTTTTTTCCCCCCTCCAGTTGCTGGGGCTTGGTGCCAGTAGCCTCCCCCAACCACATGAGACAGAGAGAAATTGAAGGGGAGAAAGAGACACCTACAGACCTGCTTCACTGCTAGTGAGGTGACTTTCCCTACAGGTGGGGAGCTCGGAACTGGGATCCTCCTGCCCATCCTAGGGCTTCATGCTATGTGTGCTAAACCCGCTGTGTCACTCCCCCCTACCACCACTGCCCGACCCCCACTTTTTCTTTATATTTTTACCTGATATCTGCTTAGCTTCGGCTTGTGGTGGTGATGGGCGTTGTACCTGGGACTTTGGAGCCTCAGGCACCTGCATTATATTGTCTACTCCCACTCCAGCTCGTTTCTTGTGTGTCTGTTGGACTTTGCAGTAAAGTGTCATACACAGGGTTTGTATGAGAAATTTGCTTTTACTAAGCTGATCTTTAGAAATAACTTAAACAGCTTCCCCACCCTTTGAGGAAATACTGCCAACCCAGGGTCCTTTGAAAGAGTGGCTGACAAGCAGGTGTTAGTGTTTGGTATCGGGCATTAGCTCACCACCAGTGTTCACATTGCTCTGAGAGGACACTGCTTGTGCTTAAAAGGAGTGAGCAAATTTGTAGGACAGTGCAGGATCCAGGCTGGATCCACACTGGATAAAGCGTTAGACTCTGAAGCATGAGGTCCCGAGTTCAATTCCCAGCAGTATGTGTACCAGAGACATGTCTGGTTCTCTCTTCCTTTCTAATAAATTACAAACCTGCCAACGCCATGTCCAGCAGAGAAGCAATTACGGAAGCCAGACCTTCCTTTTCTGTACCCCACAAAGAATTTGGTCTATACTCCCAGAGGGATAAAGAACAGGAAAGCAGTAGTGCAGCGGGTTAAGCGCACATGGAGTGAAGTCCAAGGACCGGCATAAGGATCCTGGTTCAAGCCCCGGCTCCCCACCTACAGGGGCGTCGCTTCACAGGCGGTGAAGCAGGTCTGCAGGGGTCTGTCTTTCTCTCCCCCTCTCTGTCTTCCCCTTCTCTCTCCATTTCTCTCTGTCCTAACAATGACATCAATATCAATAACTACAACAATAACTACAACTTCTTCTTTTAGCGTTTGCCCTTCTTCCGTAGCCAGTCAACAGCGTCAGGTTGAGCCTGATGTAAAGCTGCTTGTTGCTGGCTTTGAAAGTGACTGGGATCCATGTGGATTCAGTCGGCTAGGAAGGATCGTCAGTTTCCCCAATGAATGGGTACTCACGGGATGCACCACAAGAAGGTCGATCCAATGCATCCCATATAACTACAACAACAACAACAAAAAAGGGCAATAAAAGGGAAAATAAATATAAAAATTAAATAAAGCTTCCAGTGGAGGGGAGGGGATACAGAACTCTGGTGGTGGGAAATGTGTGAATTTTTTTTTATTATTATTTATTTTTTATTTTTTTAAATTAATTTAAGAAAGGATTAATTAACAAAACCATAGGGTAGGAGGGGTACAACTCCACACAATTCCCACCGCCCAATCTCCATATCCCACCCCTCCCCCGATAGCTTTCCCATTCTCTATCCCTCTGGGAGCATGGACCCAGGGTCATTGTGGGTTGCAGAAGGTAGAAGGTCTGGCTTCTGTAATTGCTTCCCCGCTGAACATGGGCGTTGACTGGTTGGTCCATACTCCCAGTCTGCCTCTCTCTTTCCCTAGTAGGGTGGGTCTCTGGGGAAGCTGAGCTCCAGGACACATTGGTGGGGTCTTCAATCCAGGGAAGTCTGGCCGGCATCCTGATGACACCTGGAACCTGGTGACTGAAAAGAGAGTTAACATACAAAGCCAAACAAATTGTTGAGCAATCATGGACCCAAAACTTGGAAAAGTGGAGAGGAAGTATTAGGGAGGTACTCACTGCAAACTCTAGTGTACTTCTGCTTTCTTACTTTGGTGCCATACTCCAAACTCAGTCAATTTCTGCTTTGCGTTTCTACTTTTTTTTTTTTTTTTTAAATTAAATGCATAACATTCCCCAGATTCCCATTTAACAATACAACCCCCACTATTTCATTCATCATTTTTCATGGACCTGTATTCTCCCCACCCACCCACCCACTCCAGAGTCTTTTACTTTGGTGTAATACTCCAATTCCATTTCAGGTTCGACTTGTGTTTTCTTTTCTAATCTTGTTTTTCAATTTCGGCCTGAGAGTGAGATCATCCCGTATTCATCCTTCGGGAAATGTGTGAATTTAACCCCTCTTAATCTTATGGTTTTGTTGATGATATTTTCTATTTTTTACAAATTAAAAAAAGGGAGTCGGGCGGTAGCGTAGCAAGTTAAACGCAGGTGGCACCAAAGCGCAAGGACTGGCGTAAGGGTCCCGGTTCGAGCCCCAGTTCCCCACCTGCAGGGGAGTCGGCTTCACAGGCCGTGAAACAGGTCTGCAGCTATCTGTCTTTCTCTCCCCCTCTGTCTTCCCCTCCTCTCTCCATTTCTCTGTGTCCTATCCAACGACATCAATAACAACAACAATAACTACAACAATAAAAGGGAATGAATAAATGTTAATAAGAAACCTTAAGACACTAATCAGCCAGCTAACATGACCTAGTCAAAGGCAGGCAGCCCAGCTGGGGGAGTGCAGTCTGCCCTGCCAGGTCCTTTCTTGGAGCCCTAAAGCCCCATATGGGGACAGGCGTAGTGGTGTGCTGGTGTCTCCTTGGTCCTCACTGCCTCTGAGGAAGAGCTCAGGTGCCCTGTGAGTATGGACGGCTCTCATGACTGGCTCTACCTGAGAATCACATGGGCGTCTTGGGATCCAGCCTATGGAGGTTCAGACCCAGATGTGAACATCACAGAGCCTCCCAGTGCACCAACTCCTGGGACGAGTGTTCACAGACCTTCAGCTCCAGCACTTCCTGGAGCACCTTTGGAAGCAGCTCGCCATCTACTCACTCACCAGAGCCAGCGGGGTCGGGGGCAGGGGAACAGCTGGGCCAAGGGAGACATCAGAAGAAAGCCTGTTGCTTTGAAGTGTGTGTGACCCAGGACCGCGCCTGGCCCCCACCTCACTGGAGGAAGTGTTAGTCGCTGGTAACATCTATCTCAAGTTTGCACACAGGTGTTGCATTGTCGAAAGAGGGGGAGAGAGACAGAAATTTTTTTAAAATAATGTTTATATTTACTTATTCCCTTTTGCTGTCTTTGTTTTATTGTTGTAGTTATTGTTGTTATTAATGACATCGTTGTTGGATAGGACAGAGAGAAAAGGAGAGAGGAGGGAAAGACAGTGAGGGAGGGAGAAAGACAGACACCTGCAGACCTGCTTCACCGCTTATGAATCGACTCCCCGTCAGGTGGGGAGCCGGGGGCTCGAACCGGTTTGGTCCTTGCGCTTCGTGCCACCTGCGCTTAACCCACTGCGCTATCACCTGACTCCCTTGACCATTTTTTAACTTCTGTGGACTATATTATATTCTTGCCTATTTTCTTTTTTTTTTTAATTTTATTTATTTATTAATGAGAAAGATAGGAGGAGAGAAAGAACCAGATAACACTCCGGTACATGTGCTGCTGGGGATTGAACTCGGGGCCTCATGCTTAAGAGCTCAATGCTTTGTCTACTGTGCAACCTCCCAGACCACAATTTATTTTCCTTTTTTTAATCTTTTTTTATTTCATTATTATTGGATAGATACAGAAATTGAGAGCGGAAGGGAGAAATAGGGAGAGAGAGATACCTGCAGCCCTGCTTCACCACTTGTGAAGCTTTCCCCCTGCAGGTGGGGACCGGGGACTTGAACCTGGGTTCTTGCGCACTATAATGTGAGCACTTACCCAGGGTGCCACCACCTGGCCCCCTCTTGCCTATTTTGTATTGTGTTGTCACACTGCTATAGAAAGCTAAAGTGTGGGAATCTGGCACAGTGGGTTAAGCGCATGTGGCGTGAAGCACAAGGACCGGTGGAAGGATCCCGGTTCGAGCCCCCTGGCTCCCCACCTGCAGGGGAGTCGCTTCATAGGTAGTGAAGCAGGTCTGCAGGTGTCTGTCTTTTTCTCCCCCTTTCTGTCTTTTTCTCCCCCTTTCTGTCCTCCCCTCTCCATTTCTCAACAACGACATCATCAGCAACAATAATAACCACAATAAAACAAGGGCAACAAAAGGGAGTAAATAAACATTAAGAAAAAAAAAAGAAGCTAAACTGTTAGTATGGCCACAAACACTACCCAGCCTTTTCCTTCTTGATAGGACACAGAGAGAGACTCATGAGCCCTGCTTCAGTGCTCATGAAGCTTCCTACTGCTGGGGAGAAGGGGCTTGAATGTGGTAGCCTGTGCACTCAACTGGGTGTGCCACTACTCAGACTTCCCAACAGCTCTTAGCCATGCGGAACATCCACAAAAAGCTAGATCTCACTTTGTCCTAGTGTCATGGGCAGGCTGGTCTCTGCAGATGTCTGTCTTCTGACTGCTGTTCACAGCCTATAAAAGAAACGCCATTAATAACTACTTGGTGGAGAAGACGACGTAGATGTGTCAGAACTAAAGCACTTGGTCACGGAGCCAGTGACTTTCTGGCTTGTTGAGAGAAAGATGAGAGATCTGGTAACCTCAAGCCATGGAAATGCAGGGCAAGTGATGGGGTGAATGAAGTAAGCGCTATGAAAGGAGTGCAAATCACAAGTTGATTTCCGGTTCTAGCACTCATTCTGTTCATTATTCATTTTGCCATTGCAGGGGCTTCACTGCTTCTGGTCAGCTTTTGATGATGGGGGTGGGTGGGGGGAGACACCAAGTTTCCCATGGTGCTCTAGTCCTACCTCCCTCCCTCCCTCCCTCCCTCTGTCCTCTCTCTCTCTCTCTCTCTCTCTCTCTCCTCTCTCTCTCTCTCTGATCCTGTGCACTGCAAAGCACATGTCCTCACAGGTGAGCTACATTGCACCAGTCTACGTTAGCATTCTAGTCATGATTTTTTTTCAGCCCTGGAGGCAGCTCCCTTGGTAGATAAAACACATGTTGGACAATGAACGGGCTCCTTAGAGCCCCAGCACCACATGGGAGCACCATGACCACCACTGGGGGAACTCCATGAACAGGGACTGGGGCTGTAGTGCCACTGTTCTTGTGGCTGTCTCTTTCTCTTAAAAAAAAAAAAAAAAAAAAAAAAAAAGACCTGCAAGGGGGATGCTTCAAAAGTGGTGAAGCAGGTCTGCAGATGTCTATCTTTCTCTCTCCCTCTCTTGCCACCCCCCTCAATTTCTTTCTGTCCTATCCAGTAAAATGGAAAAAAAAAAAAAACAGCTGCCAGGAGCAGTGGATTCGTAGTGCCAGCACTGAGCCCCAGCAGCAACCCTGGAGGCAAAAGAAAAAAAAATGAAATGAAAACTTGAGGGCTGGGGAGACAGCATAGTGGTTATGCAAACAACTGCCATGTCTGAGGCTCAACCCCCAGTATCACCACAAGCCTGAGCTAGCAGGACTCTGGTAAAAAGAAAAAAAAAAAAAGAAAGAAAGAAAAATTGAACCCAGGACACCACTCAGCTGTGTAATAATATATGCACCAAACTCTGGGTTTACTCCCTGGCTCTGCACTTAAGAAAAAAAGAGGTCATGCAGTGTAATAAATCCATAAGATCAAAAAGAGAATCACAAGGGGAGAAAAGATAGAACAGTGGTCTGGGAGGTGGTGCGGTGGATAAATCATCGGACTCTCAAGCATGAGGTCCTGAGTTCAATCCCCGCCAGCACATGTGCCAGAGTGATGTCTGGTTCTTTCTCTCCTCCTATCTTTCTCATTAATAAATAAATAAAATCTTTTTTAAAAATAAGGAAAAGATAGAACAATTGTGAATTCACCCAGCCTTCAGGGGCTCAGCGATCTCAGCCCTGATTCCACCAGGACCAGGCTTGGCGCGTGGGGGCGGGGCACCAAGAGAGACCACGCCCCACGGGGCGGAGACACTATATAAGGCCCCACCCACGGGGGGGTAACGGGAGGTCGTGGAGCCCCGCCCACAGAGCGAGGTGGCGTGTCCAGCCCTTCCCTCTAGGAGGCGTGGCCAGAGGGCAAACGCGGAGACGTGCACCTCGGGCTCCACCCACCAGGGGGCGTGGTCCGACATGCCCCTCCCCGCGGCGGGCGTGGCCTCGGCGGCGGCGGGAATCTGCACGGCGGGAGCGGCGGCCTGGGTCGGTGCAGGTAGGGCTTCCGGGCGCCGGGCTCGCGGGGCTCCGGATCTGGGGGCTCCGGTGAGGCGGCCGAGGGCAGAGTGGTGGGGGGGTCCTGCCCAGCCGCGGCCGGGAAGCGGAGCCAGGGCGGCCCGGAGCGGCGGGTCCTTCCCGGTGGCCCCGCGCGGCCTCCGCAGCCCACTTCCTGGGGGGGAGGGGCCTTCTCGGACCCCGGCCCGGGAGTGGGGTTCTCCTGGGGGTGGGGTTCTCCTGGGGAGTGGGGGTGCCCCGGGGAGTGGCGGTGCCCGGGGGTGGGGGTCCCGGGGGTGGGGTGCCCCGGGGGTGGGGGTGCCCGGGGGTGGGGTGCCTCGGGGGTGGGGGTACCCGGGGGCGGGGTGCCCGGGGGTGGGGTGCCCGGGGGTGGGGATACCCGGGGGTGGGGGTTCTCCTGGGGAGTGGGGGTGCCCGGGGGCGTGGCGGTTCCCGGGGGTGGGGGTCCCGGGGGTGGGGTGCCCCGTGGTTGGGGATGCCCTGGGTTGGGGGTCCCCGGGGGTTAGGTTCTCCTTTGAGTGTGGGTGCCCGGTGGTGGGGATGCCCGGGGTTGGGGGTCCCTGGGGGTGAGGTTCTCCTTTGAGTGGTGGTGCCCGGGGGTGGGGGTGCCCGGGGGTGGGTATGCCCGGGAGTGGGGATGCCCCGGAGTGGGGGTGCCCGGTGGTGTGGATGCCCTGGGTTGGGGGTCCCCGGGGGTGAGGTTCTCCTTTGAGTTAGGTTGCCCGGTGGTGGGGGTACCCGGGTGGGGGTGCCCGGGGGTGGGGTTCTCCTGTGGCTGAGGTCCCTGGGGTGGGGTTCCCGGGCCCTCTTTGCAGCCCTCCAAACAGCAGCTCCCCTCCCTTCCGTGCTCTCACCCCCGGTTGCCCTCCTCCCTGGCTCTCCCCTTCCAGGGTCACCTTCCCTTCCATTCCCCCCCACCCCTACTTACCCCGCGGTCTATTCCTGAGCCCACCCCTCCGCGCCTTCTCTTCTGGGCTAAGCACCTCTTCAGGCCTCTGCCTCTTCCCTAGTCACCCCATTTCCCATGACTCCATCCTTCTCCCCTGCAGTTTTTTTAAAAAAATATCTATTGGGAGTCGGGCTGTAGCGCAGCAGGTTAAGCGCAGGTGGCGCAAAGCACAAGGACCGGCATAAGGATCCCGGTTCGAACCCCGGCTCCCCACCTGCAGGGGAGTCGCTTCACAGGCGGTGAAGCAGGTCTGCAGGTGTCTATCTTTCTCTCCTCCTCTCTGTCTTCCCCTCCTCTCTCCATTTCTCTCTGTCCTATCCAACATCGACGACATCAACAACAATAATAACTATAACAATAAAAAAACAACAAGGGCAACAAAAGGGAATAAATAAATAAAATAAAATATTAAAAAAAAATCTATTTATTTTCTCTTTTGTTGCCCTTAGTTTTTATTGTGGTGGTGGTTATTATTATTGTTGTTATTGATATCGTCGTTGTTGGATAGGACAGAGATGTGGAGAGAGGAGGGGAAGACAGAGTGGGAGAAAGACAGACACCTGCAGACCTGCTTCACCACCTGTGAAGCGACTCCCTGCAGATGGGTGCCTGGGATTGAACCAGGATCCATGCGCTACCCTGCAGTCTTATGCTGGAGACCCCCACCCCCCCAGGCACCCATCCCCCCCGGGGTGCTCCCCTTCTCTGGACACTGGGACACACCCCTCCTGGGAGACCCCCGCCCCTTCCTGGATGATCCCCTCTCCCATGACCCTATCCCTCAGAATCCCCCCCCAGTTGGGTCCCCTCCCCGATCACCCTCCCTCCCTGGTGGCCAGCAGACCCTCTCCCCAGATGACCCTCTCTGGTGCCTCTTCCTTAGCTGACTTTCTTCCACGTGAATGAACCTCCTCCCCTCCCCCTACTGCTGCAGGTAGTCACTCCTCCCCCTGGGGCCCCTCCCCAGGAAACCCCCGTCCCCCTCCCCCTCCATCGTGTCAGCCCCCCCTTCTCTGAGCTGGGGGGCCCTAGGGGGACCAGCCCTGGATGTCCACTGCTCTGGGCCGCAGGTTGCCTTTAGGGAGCCAGGGTATCTGATCTGAAGCCGATGGGAGGGACCGGGCAGTGGTGCATCTGATAGAGCCCACATGTCACCAAGCACAAGGACCGCGGTTCCCACCCCACTCCCCCCTGCAGGGAGGAAGCTTCAGAGCACGTCTGCAGGTGTCTCTCTGTCTCTCCCTCTCTATCTTCCCCATCCTCCCTCCTCTGTTAATTTCTATGTATTGGATATTTATCATCCTAAAAGTAAATAAAATAAGTTCTTTTAAAAAGAATAAGAAATGTGGTCAGGGGATGGTACAGTGGATTTTTTTTTTTTAATATTTATTCCCTTTTGTTGCCCTTGTTGTTTTATTGTTGTAGTTATTGATGTTGTTGTTGTTGGATAGGACAGAGAGAAATGAAGAGAGGAGGGGAAGACAGAGAGGGGGAGAGAAAGACAGACACCTGCAGGCCTGCTTCACCGCCTGGGAAGCGCCTCCCCTGCAGATGGGGAGCCGGGGATTGAACCAGGATCCATCCCCGTGCTTTGCACCATATGCGCTTAACCCACTGCTCTACCGACCGACTCCTCGGCACAGTGGAATTTAAAGCACTGGACTCATAAGCGTGAGGCCCTGAGTTTAGTTCCCGGCAGCACATGTGCCAGAGTGATGTCTGGTTCTTTCTCGCTCTCTCTTCTTATCTTTCTCATTAATTAATAAGTAAAATATTCTCAAAGTGAAAAGAATAAGAAGCCAGGTGGGAAGCTTTAGGTGGCCTGTGGGGGGACTCAGGTGGGAAGACTTTGGTGCATTGTTCACGGGCCTGCTCAGGGGGAGGCGGGTCTTCTTGTCTGCCGTCCTGCTGCTTCCGGGCCGCTTGTTCTCTCCGACTATTTTACTAATGACATGTGAGACGAAGAGCTTCACGGGAGACAGAGGAATCAGACCAGGAGCTTCAGGCATGCAGGACCGATGCTCCACCAGTTGAGCAGTTTGCCTGGCCAGCTGGGGCCCCTTTTTCCTGCAGAGGGAAACAGAGCTGCTCCTGGTGCCTTAGTGCCTCCCGTGTGGTGCTGGGGCTCCAGCCTGGGCAGCAGCATGGCAGGGTCCCTGTGCCACCGCTGAGCCAGTCCTCTGGCTTCTCACAGCCCCACAGGGTCCGGCTCAGAAGACCCCTCTGCCCCCCTCCCCACGGTCTCAACCCCCTTGTGGGAGGCCCAGCCTCACACGGGAGGATGAAGGTCATCACCTGTGAAATCGCCTGGCACAACAAGGAGCCAGTGTACAGCCTGGACTTCCAGCCCAGTGCGCCTGGCCGCACCCACAGGCTGGCCTCTGCGGGGGTGGACACCACCGTCAGGGTGAGTGTGTGGCTGGGGCTTCCTCAGGCTTCCTCTCTCCATCCGTCTGCCTGCCCACGCATCCGTCCATCCACCCACCTCTGCCAGTCCAGCCATCCATCTGCCTCTCCACTCTATTGACCATCCAACCCTCCGTCATCCATCATCCATCTGTCCATCCACTCTTCATCCATCCATCCTTCCATCCATCCACCCATTCATTTATCAATCCATCCATCATCCATCCTTCCATCCATCATCCATCCACCATCATCAGTCCATCTTCCATCCATCATCCATCCGTCTACCTGTCCACTCATCTCTCTACCCGTTATCCATCCCTCCATCATTCATCCATCTAACCTATTCACTCATCTGTTGATTCACCCATCCATCCTTCCATCCATCATCCACTCTTCCATCCATTCACCCCATCCATCATCCATTTGTCCATCCACTCTTCATCCATCCATCTACCCATCCACCCACTCATTTATCCATCCATCCACCCATCCATCCATCCATCCATCCATCATCCATCCACCACCATCAGTCCATCCATCTACCTACTCATTTATCCGTCCATCCATCCATCCATCATTCATCTGTCCATCCACTCTTCATCCATCCATCTGCCCATCTACCCACTCATTCATCCATCCATCCTCCCATCCATCATCCACTCTTCCATCCATTCACCACTATCCATCCATCATCCATCTGTCCATCCACTCTTCATGCATCCATCCACCTATCCACCCACTCATTCATCCATCCATCCATCCATCCACCACCATCAGTCCATCCATCCACCTACTCATTTATCCATCCTTCCGTCCATCCATCCTTCCATTCATCATCCATCCACCACCATCAGTCCATCCATCCACCTACTCGTTCATCCATCCATCCATCCATCCATCCATCTGTCCATCCATTCTTCATCCACCCATCCACCCACTCATTTATGCATCCATCCTTCCATCCATTCTTCCTTCCATCCATCCACCATCATCAGTCCATCCTTCCATCCATCATCCATCCGTCTACCTGTCCACTCATCTCTCTACCTGTTATCCATCCCTCCATCATTCATTCATCTAACCTATTCACTCATCTGTTGATTCACCCATCCATCCTTCCATCCATCATCCACTCTTCCATCTGTCTATCATCGTCTACCTGTCTCCTCACTCATCCTCCCATCACCCATCTTTTTGTTTGTTTGTTTGTTTGTTTGCTTGTTTCTACCAGAGCCCTGCTCAGCTATGGCTGCTGCAGGGAATTGAAACTGGGATTGGGAACCTCAGGCAGGAGAGTCTCTTTGCAGAGCCACTGTGCTGCCTACTCCTGCCCTGTTATGCTGTCTGCCCTGCCCTCACTCGCCTTTAAGTTCATCTGTCTGTCCATCTGCCCACCTGTCTTTCTCTTCATACACCCATCACCCATCATCTGTCTACCTGTCTGCTCATTCATCTATCCACCCACCCACCCACCTGCCTACCCATTCACCTGTCCATCCATCATCCATCCATCCATCCATCCATCCATGCATCCATCCATGCATCCATCCATCCATCCATCCATCCATCCATCCATCCAATCTGTTCTCTCTAGTGTAGCTGGGCCCCACCTGGCTCGTGCCACATGCTCTGGGGGGCAAAAAAGGGGAGCACTGAGCTCACAGGGTGATTGTCAGACTCCTGGGCTGGGAGGAGAGGAGGGCAGGCCTCGGCGAGCCCCTGGGGGCCCCTGGGCTTGGGGAGCGGGCTGGCGGGGGGCCATCCTCGGGGTGTGTGGGTGCACCCGCAGGTCTGGAAGGTGGAGAAGGGCCCGGACGGGAAGGCCGTGGTGGAGTTCCTGTCCAACCTGGCACGCCATACCAAGGCCGTCAACGTCGTGCGCTTCTCTCCCGGAGGGGATGTGCTGGCCTCGGGGGGTGACGGTGAGTGCCACCCTCCTGGGGGCCCTGCCAGGACCGCCAACCCCTGCCTGCTCCCTGCCACGTCTGTGCTGGTCTCTGACCCCACCTGGCCCGCTCCTTCCGTCTGTCCCTTTGGCAGTGCCGTGGTCTGGGCCGTGAGAGGGGCTGGTGGAAGGCTGCCCCTGGCCCCCCTGCACATGCTGCAGTAAGCAAGGACCTGGGTTCAAGCCCCAGGCCCCCACCTACAGGGGGAAACTTCACGAGCAGTGGAGCAGTGTTGCAGGTGTCTTTCTCCCTCTCTACCTCCCCCCTTCTCTCTGAATCAATTTCTGTCTGTCCTAGCAAATCAAAACAAATACATTCCTAAAAAAATCTTTTAAAAGAACACACATTCATAGATTCATATAACAAGATGTGTCGGGGCACAGCTCTGACACACGGCACTGGGAATTAAACCTAGGGCCTCAGGTTGGCAGGGCACCTGCTCTACCCACTGAGCCACCTTCCCGTCTGCTTTCTTTTGAAGGAATCTGGACTCCTGGGCAATCATTTAATTTGTTTTTGTTTGAGAGAGAATGGGGGGAGAACCCACAGACTTGGGGCTCCCTGGGTGCTGTGCCTGGTGCTGAGAGAGGAGACGAGACCCCACAGCCCTGCCCACCCTCTATGGGTTCCCTGGGTGCTGTGCAGGGTGCTGAGAGAGGAGACACCCCACAGCCCTGCCCACCCTCCATGGGTTCCCTGGGTGCTGTGCCTGGTGCTGAGAGAGGAGACACCCCACAGCCTGCCCACCCTCCATGGGCTCCCTGGGTGCTGTGCAGGGTGCTGAGAGAGGAGAGACCCCACAGCCCTGCCCACCCACCATGAGGCTCCCTGGGTGCTGTGCAGGGTGCTGAGAGAGGAGACACCCCACAGCCCTGCCCACCCTCCATGGGCTCCCTGGGTGCTGTGCCTGGTGCTGAGAGAGGAGAGACCCCACAGCCCTGCCCACCCTCCATGGGCTCCCTGGGTGCTGTGCAGGCTGCTGAGAGAGGAGACACCCCACAGCCCTGCCCACCCTCCATGGGCTCCCTGGGTGCTGTGCCTGGTGCTGAGAGAGGAGACACCCCACAGCCCTGCCCACCCTCCATGGGCTCCCTGGGTGCTGTGCAGGGTGCTGAGAGAGGAGACACCCCACAGCCCTGTCCACCCTCCATGGGCTCCCTGGGTGCTGTGCAGGGTGCTGAGAGAGGAGACACCCCACAGCCCTGCCCACCCTCCATGGGCTCCCTGGGTGCTGTGCAGGCTGCTGAGAGAGGAGACACCCCACAGCCCTGCCCAGCCTCCATGGGCTCCCTGAGTGCTGTGCAGGGTGCTGAGAGAGGAGAGACCCCACAGCCCTGCCCATCCTCCATGGGCTCCCTGGGTGCTGTGCCTGGATGCTGTCTCTCTTCCTGTGGTCCCGGGTCCATTGTGTCTAAGACCACTGAGCGTAGGTCCGTCCCGGTCTACTCTGGGCTCGAGTGGACTCAGAAGCCATCACCCCGCTGGACAAGGATGGTCCAGTCCTGGGAGAGCCAGGCCCGAGGCCTGCGGTGAGCCCGCCCCCTCCCGCCCCACAGACGCCGCCATCCTGCTGTGGAAGGTGAACGACAGCAAGGAGCCCGAGCAGGTGACCTTTCAGGACGAGGACGACGCTCAGCTCAACAAGGAGAACTGGACGGTGGTGAAGACGCTGAGGTAGGTGGCAGCTCCCTGTGTCTGTCTGTCTGTCTGTCTGTCTGTCTGTTTTTCTCGGACTCTGCCTCTGAAGACAGAACTCAGCCGTTTCAATACTCGGTGCTACGGGGGACCGACCCAGGACCTCAAACCTGAGAGGCAAACACGTTACACTGGGCCGTCTGCCTAGCCCAGTTCCTCCTCTGTTTATTTTATTTTACTTTGTTTTACCAGAGCCCTGCTCAGCTCTGCCTTATGGTGGTGCAGGGGATTGAACCTGGGACTTTCAGCCTAAGGCACAGAAGACTCTTTGCAAAACCACATGCTATCTTGCAAGCCCTTATTATTATTGTTGTTGTTGCTTATCATTATTATTTGGATAGAGACAGAATTGGAGAGGCAAGGGAAGAGAGAGAGAGAGAGAGTCAGAGTCACCTGGCACCCTGCTTCACCATTCAGGAAGCTTTTCCCCTACAGGTGGGGACTGGGGGCTTGAACCCATGTCCTTGTGCATAGTAATATGTGTGCTCAGCCAGGTGTGCTACTGCCTGGCCCCCTTTTTATTTATTTATTTTAAAAAATATTTTACACTTTTCAAGGAAAAAAAAATCAAAAGCAAGAAAAAAAAAAAAGGAAATCAGTGAGTCGGGCAGTAGCACAGTGGGTTAAGCACACGTGGGTCAAAGTGCAGGGACCGGCATAAGGATCCCGGTTCAAGCCCCCGGCTCCCCACCTGCAGGGGAGTCACTTCACAGGCGGTGAAGCAGGTCTGCAGGTGTCTGTCTTTCTCTCCCCCTCTCTGTCTTCCCCTCCTCTATCCATTTATCTCTGTCCTATCCAACCACGAGGACATCAATAACAACAATAATAACTACAACAACAATAAAAAAAGGGGGGCAACAAAAAGGAAAATAAATATAAAACATTTAAAAAAAAATAGGAAAGCTTTCAGTGGAGGGGAGGGGATACAGAACTCTGGTGGTGGGAAATGTATGGGATTTTACCCCTCTTAATCTTATGGGACTTGAACTCAGGACCTCTTGCTCGAGGTCACAGCTCCCTCCCCCCCCCCCCCCCCCCGGGAGATACTGGCTCATCTGAACTACACTGGCGGCCCCTCGAGGCACAGACGGGAGCCCCGGCTGACAGTGTCCCTGCGAAGGCTTCTAGACCCCCCCACACACACATACACACTGTGCTCGGCTTCCAGGGGACACCTTGAGGACGTCTACGACATCTGCTGGGCGGCCGACGGGAACTTCATGGCCTCCGCATCCGTGGACAACACGGCCATAGTCTGGGACGTCAGTAAAGGTATCCGGGGCCCCGCAGTCTCTGCCGGGGGGCAGCTGTTCTGCACTTGTTTGGTGGCACCATGGCCTCGCTCCTGGGCCTCTTCCCATTCAGAGAGAGAGAGAGACAGCACACAGCACCAGAGCTTCCCCCAGTCACAGGGCCTCCCCTGTGGTGCCTGGCTCTGGTGTGTGCAAGTGCAGGAGTGGGCAAGCCAGGGACACTCACTCCTCACTACGCCATCCCCGGCCCAGTCGGCTGCTTGCCATCCCCCGGCCTGGGGCTTGACGCATGTGTGATTCCACTGCTCCCGGGCACCTTCTGATTGCCTGATAGAAAGGGAATGACATTTTGGACCGGGTGGTGGCACACCTGGTTGAGCACATGTCACAGGGCACAAAGACCCCAGTTCGAGCCCCTGGTCCCCACCTGCAGGGGAAAAGCTTCACGAGTGGTGAAGCAGGGCTTTAGGTGTCTCTCTGTCTCTCTCCCCCTCTATCTCCCCTTCCCCTCTCAATTTCTTTCTGTCTATCCAATAATAAATTTTAAAAAAGAAGGGGAATGACATTTTAAAATGTTTTATTTATTTTAATGAAAGACACATAGAGAGACACACACACACCAGAGCCCTGCTCAGTTCTGGCTAACGGTGGTGCTGGGGATTGAACCTGGGACCTCAGAGCCTCAGGAAGGAGAGTCTTTTGGAGAACCACTATGCTGTCTCCTCAGCCCCATTATTATGATTATCATTATTTTACCAAAGCCCTGCTCAGCCCTGGCTGCTGATGATGCACAGAGCCTCAGGTGTGAGAGTCTGTTTGCAGAACCGCAGTGCTGCGGGAATGACCTTTAGGACTGAGAAATAGCTCACTTAGTCAGTGTGCCGCTCTGCCATGTGCATGGTTCAGGCTCAGGCTCAGGCTCAAGCCCGGCCCCCACCTCACTGAAGGGAGTCTTGGTGCTGTGGTCGCTAACACACTCTCTCTGTCTCTATCCAAAAATAATAAGTAAGGAAAAAAAAAAGCAGGAGTGACGTTACAAGCTGGCTCGCCGCCGGCTGCGTGTCTCCCCCTCCAGCGAAGCCCCAGTGCCAGCCTGCACCGCCCCTCCGAGCCAGAGCGAGAGCCATAGTGGGCCGTGCGGGTGACCCGCCGCGGGTTTCTTTGCAGGCCAGAAGCTCTCGATTTTTAACGAACATAAAAGCTACGTGCAGGGAGTGGCCTGGGACCCGCTGGGCCAGTACATCGCGACCCTGAGCTGTGACAGGTGCGTTTGTGGGGAGCTCCCGCAGAGGGATTTGGTTGGTCAGTTAGTCATCCAGTCATGCTCTGCATGTTAGGGCATGCCAGGGGAGCCGCCCCACTCCGCTCCCACCGCCAGTGTTCCGTGTCCCCATCCCCTCTGCCGGAACCACTCCCAGAGTCACAGATACGGGCTGATTATATACATGTCTGTCTGTCTGTATGTCTTTCCATCTATCCGTCTGTCTGTCTGTCTATCTATCTATCCATCCATCTATCCATCCATCCATCCATCTATCCACCCACCCATCTGTCCATCTGTCTGTCTATCCATCCGTCCACCTACCCATCCATCCATCCATCTGTCCATCCATCCATCTATCCATCCATCCATCCATCCATCCATCCATCCATCCATCTATCCTATCTATCCATCCATTCATCTATCTATTTATCTATCTATGTTTTCAAGTTCATATTCTTTATGTTTCACTTGTAAGTGAAATCATCCTACTTGTCCTGTTTCTTTTTTTTTTTTCTTTTTTTATTATTTTTTATTTAAGAAAGGATTAATTAACAAAACCATAGGGTAGGAGGGGTACAACTCCACACAATTCCCACCACCCAATCTCCATATCCCACCCCCTCCCCCGATAGCTTTCCCATTCTCTATCCCTCTGGGAGCATGGACCCAGGGTCATTGTGGGTTGCAGAAGGTAGAAGGTCTGGCTTCTGTAATTGCTTCCCTGCTGAACATGGGCGTTGACTGGTCGGTCCATACTCCCAGTCTGCCTCTCTCTTTCCCTAGTAGGGTGGGTCTCTGGGGAAGCTGAGCTCCAGGACACATTGGCGGGGTCTTCAATCCAGGGAAGTCTGGCCGGCATCCTGATGACACCTGGAACCTGGTGACTGAAAAGAGAGTTAACATACAAAGCCAAACAAATTGTTGAGCAATCGTGGACCCAAAGCTTGGAAAAGTGGAGAGGAAGTATTAGGGAGGTACTCACTGCAAACTCTAGTGTACTTCTGCTTTCTTACTTTGGTGCCATACTCCAAACTCAGTCAATTTCTGCTTTGTGTTTCTACTTCTTCTTTTTTTTTTTTTTTTACATTCCCCAGATTGCCATTTAACAGTACAATCCCCACTATTTCATTCACCATTTTTCATGGACCTGTATTCTCCCCACCCACCCACCCACCCCAGAGTCTTTTACTTTGGTGTAATACTCCAATTCCATTTCAGGTTCGACTTGTGTTTTCTTTTCTAATCTTGTTTTTCAACTTCGACCTGAGAGTGAGATCATCCCATATTCATCCTTCTGTTTCTGACTTATTTCACTCAACATGATTTTTTCAAGGTCCATCCAAGATCGGCTGAAAACAGTGAAGTCACCATTTTTTACAGCTGAGTAGTATTCCATTGTGTATATAGACCACAACTTGCTCAGCCACTCATCTGTTGTTGGACACCTGGGTTGCTTCAGGTTTTGGCTATTACAAATTGTGCTGCTAAGAACATATGTGTACACAGATCTTTTTGGATGGATGTGTTGGGGTCCTTAGGATATATCCCCAGGAGGGGAATTGCAGGGTCATAGGGTAGGTCCATTTCTAGCCTTCTGAGAGTTCTCCAGACTGTTCTCCACAGAGGTTGGACCAATTGACATTCCCACCAGCAGTGCAGGAGGGTTCCTTTGACCCCACACCCTCTCCAGCATTTGCTGCTGTTACCTTTTCTGATGTGTGACATTCTCACAGGAGTGAAGTGATATCTCATTGTTGTCTTGATTTGCATTTCTCTGACAATCAGAGACTTGGAGCATTTTTTCATGTGTTTCTCGGCCTTTTGGATCTCTTCTGTGGTGAATATTCTGTCCAAGTCCTCCCCCCATTTTTGGATGGGGTTATTTGTTGTCTTGTTGTTGAGTCTGGCAAGCTCTTTATATATGTTGATTATTAAACTCTTATCTGATGTGTGGCATGTAAAGATCTTCTCCCATTCTGTGAGGGGTCTCTTGATTTGGATAGTGGTTTCTTTTGCTGTGAAGAAGCTTTTTAATTTGATGTAGTCCCATAGGTTTATACTTGCCTTAGTCTTCCTTGTAATTGGATTCGTTTCATTGAAAATGTCTTTAAAATTTATGCGGAAAAAAGTTCTGCCAATATTTTCCTCTAAGTATCTGATAGTTTCTGGTCTAACATCCAAGTCCTTGATCCACTTGGAATTTACTTTTGTATTTGGTGAAATACAATGATTCAGTTTCATTCTTCTGCATGTTTCAACCCATTGTTTCCAACACCATTTGTTGAAGAGACTCTGCTTCCCCCATATAATAGTCTGGGCCCCTTTGTCAAAGATTAGATGTCCATACGTGTGGGGCCTCATTTCTGGGCTCTCAGTTCTATTCCACTGGTCAGTGTGTCTGTTCATGTTCCAGTACCAAGCAGTTTTGATGACAATGGCCCTATAATACAGTTTGAGATCTGGCAGTGTGATGCCTCCAGTTCTGTTCTTTTTTCTCAAGATTGTTTTGGCAATTCTAGGTCTTTTCTGGTTCCAGATAAACATTTGTAGCATTTGTTCTATTCTCCTAAAAAATGTGCTTGGGATCTTGATGGGGATAGCATTAAATTTGTAGATGGCTCTGGGTAATATATTCATTTTGATGATGTTAATTCTTCCAACCCATGAACATGGAATATCTTTCCACTTCTTTGTATCTTTTTCAATTTCTTTGAGTAGTGACTCATAATTTTCAGTATACAAGTCTTTCACTTCTTTGGTTAGGTTTGTTCCTAGATATTTTATTGTTTTTGTTGCTACAGAAAAAGGAACTGATTTCTGGATTTCAATTTCTTCTAACTTAGTGTTTGCATAGAGGAATGCCACTGACTTTTGAATGTTAATTTTATAGCCTGACACCTTACTGTATTGCCTGATGATTTCCAAAAGCTTCTTGCTGGATTCCTTAGGTTTTTCCATGTATACTATCATGTCATCTGCAAATAAGGAGAGTTTGACTTCTTCTCTTCCAATCTGTATTCCTTTAATTCCTTGCTCCTGCCTGATTGCTATGGCAAGAACTTCCAACACTATGTTGAATAGTAATGGTGATAGTGGGCAGCCCTGTCTAGTACCTGATCTGAGGGGAAATGCTTCCAGTTTTTCACCATTGAGTATGATGTTTGCTGTAGGTTTGCTATATATAGACTCCACTATCTTCAGGAATTTTCCATCTATTCCTATTTTTTGTAGTGTTTTGATCATAAAGGGATGTTGTATTTTGTCAAATGCTTTCTCTGCATCTATTGATATGACCATGTGGTTTTTGGTCTTGCTTTTGTTGATGTGGTGGATCACATTGATTGATTTACGTATATTAAACCAACCTTGCATGCCTGGGATAAACCCCACTTGGTCATGATGAACAATTTTTTTGATATACTGCTGTATCCGGTTGGCTAGAATTTTGTTCAATATTTTCGCATCTATGTTCATCAGAGATATTGGTCTGTAGTTTTCTTTTTTGGTTGTGTCCCTGTCTGCTTTTTGGTATCAGGGTGATGTTGGCTTCATAGAAGCTGGCAGGGAGTATTCCAGTGTCTTCAATCTTTTGGAAGACTTTTAAAAGTAGAGGTATTAGTTCTTCTTTGAAAGTTTTGTAGAATTCATTTGTAAAACCATCTGGTCCAGGACTTTTATTTTTGGGAAGATTTTTGATAACTGTTTCAATTTCATTATCTGTGATGGGCCTGTTCATGTTATCCACTTCCTCTTTACTTAGTTTTGGAAGTTGGTAGGTATCTAGGAAATCATTCATTTCTTCCAGGTTCTCTAGCTTGGTTGCATATAGTTGTTCATAGAAGCCTCGCATGATATGTTGAATTTCTGCAGTGTCTGTTGTGATTTCTCCTCTTTCATTTACTATCCGATTTATTTGGGTCTTCTCCCTTTTTTGTTTTGTGAGTCTGGCTAAAGGTTTGTCGATTTTGTTTACTCTTTCGAAGAACCAACATTTACTTTCATTGATCTTTTGTATGGTTTTCCTATTCTCAATGTTATTTATTTCTGCCCTAACTTTAGTAATTTCTGTCCTTCTGGTTGCTTTAGGATTCCTTTGTTGTTCTTCTTCTAGGTCTTTAAGATGTGCAATCAGGCTGTTTATTTGTGCCTTTTCTTGTTTCCTAATGTGTGCTTGTATAGCTATGAACTTCCCTCTTAGGACTGCTTTAGCTGTGTCCCAAATATTTTGATAGCTTGTGTCTTCATTTTCATTGAACTCTCGAAACATTTTGATTTCTTCCTTGATTTCCTCTTTGACCCAGAAGTTGTTAAGAAGTGTACTGTTGAGCTTCCACATTTTGGCACTGTTACTAATCTTTTGTTGATTGTTAAGTGTTAGTTTAATTCCACTGTGGTCTGAGAAGATGCTTGGGATGATTTCAGTGCTCTTGAATAGGCTGATGCTGTCTTTGTGGCCTAACATATGGTCTATCCTTGAGAATGATCCATGTGGATTTGAGTAAAATGTGTATTCCAGTTTCTTGGGATGAATGACTCTGAAAATGTCCAATAGTTCTAGTTTATCTATCTCTTCATTTAGCTCCCTTATGTCTTTACTGATTTTCTTCCTGGATGATCTGTCAAGTTGAGAGAGTGGGGTGTTGAAGTCCCCTACTATGATTGTGTTACTGTTAATATATTGCTGTAGCTCTTTCAGTAGAAGTTTGATGTATTTAGATGGTTTCTCATTGGGTGCATAGATATTAATAATTGTTAAGTCCTCTTGATTGACTGATCCTCTGAGCATTAAGTAGTGTCCATTCCTATCTTTTTTAATCTTATCTATTTTAAAGTCTATCATGTCAGATATGAGAATAGCTGTTCCTGCCCTTTTTTGTGGGCCATTGGCTTGAATGATAGTTTTCCATCCTTTCACTTTAAGTCTGTGTTTGTCTTGTTGCGTTAGGTGAGTTTCCTATAAACAACATATTGTTGGGTTGTGTTTTCTGATCCATCTTCCTACTCTGTGTCTTTTAATAGGTGAATTCAGGCCATTGACATTTATTGATATCAAAGATTGAAGATATTTTAACGCCATTCTTGTAGAGTTTTAGAGTGTTTTGATATATGTCCTATTTGTGGTGGTCTGGTTGTTCATAAGAGACCTTTCAGAATTTCTTTCAGGGCAGGTTTGGTGATGGTTGCTTCCTTCAACTGTTGCTTGTCTGAGAAGGTTTTGATGCTTCCATCTAGTCTGAATGACAATCTAGCAGGATATAGTATTCTTGGCTGAAAGCCTTTCTCATTGAGCACTCGATAGATATCTTGCCGTTCTCTTCTGGCCTGTAGTGTTTGTATGGAGAAGTCTGCTGCTAATCTTATGGGTTTTCCTTTGTAGGTGACTCTTTGTTTTTCTCTTGCAGCCTTGAGGATCCTTTCTTTATCCTTATTCCTTTCCAATCTAAGTATGACATGTCTTGGTGTCTTTAGGTCTGGGTTAATTCTGTTTGGGACCCTCTGGGCTTCTTGAATCTTTATGTCTTTGGTGTTGTCTAGACTAGAGAAATTTTCAGCTATTATGGCCTGGAGAACGCTTTCTTCCTCCCCTTCTCTTTCTTCCTCTGGTAAGCCAATAATGCGTATATTGTTTCTTTTGAAGTCATCCCATAGGACTCTGTTGTTGTTTTCAGCATCTCTTAATCTCTTTTTGAGATCTCTTACTTCTTTTTTAGTTGTCTCTAATTCATCCTCAATCTTGCTAATTTGTCTTCAGCCTCATTGATTCTATTCTCTCTGCCTTCTACTGCTTTCTGGAGTTCATCTATTTTGTTGCCCTGCTCTGATACTGTTTTAGCTTGTTCAGCTAGTTGCCTTCTTAGCTCAGCGATTTCAGCTTTCAGCTCTCTAATAACCATGAGATAATTAGAATTTTCTTCCATATTCTCATTTGTTGTTCCTGCATTTCTGATTGCAATTTTTTCAACTTCTTTACTCCTGTTATTATTTCCTTAGCTAATGTTTGGATGTTGAACTCGTTTTGTGCTTCACCCTCTGGAGGACTTTTAGCTGGACTCTTGTCCTGGTTCGAGTCTCCAATATTTTTTCTTGTTGTTTTAACCATTTTATATAAGTTAACATTTTTTTCAATCCCTGAGTTGGAGTTCAGTGGTGTAAAAGCCTTTTTTTTTCCCCTGTAGGCTATGGGAGCCTGAGGGCTTTTAAACTATCAATAGGCTTCTTAGCTTAATCACTGACTCCTGACCAAGAGATAAAGCAGGGTGTGGCAGAGATAATCCAGTGGTTATGCAAAGAGACTTTCACAGCCCCCTCAGCTATGCCACCGAGGTATAGGTCTTCTGAGTTCCCAGTTAGATCTCTGTACCCTGGTGTCCCTTCCTGTTGCTGCTCCAGATTCTGAGGGTAGTAGCAATGGAGACTCAGAGTTGCACTTGGTGAGTCTCTGGGGAGTCCTTTCCTCCCTTCAGCTGTCCCCTTGTTGGTGGAGCAGACTGGAGGTGGTGTCTCCACTGACAAACTGTCGAACTGTTAGCAGTCACTTAATCTCTCCTTAGGCCCCTCTCTCCTCTCTGTCACCAGCCACGCGTGTTTGTACTCACGGGTGATTTACTGGGTTTCTGTGGTCATTCTAGTGCTGTCTTGTTTCGGTCCGGGTGGTCTCCTTTGGTATTCCTAGTTGATCCGGAGAGGCGAGGAGAGGAGAGAAAGTTATCTGCTGCTCGTAGCTCCGCCTCCGGAAGTCGAATCCCCGCCTCCGGAAGTCGAATCCGTCCTGTTTCTTTTTAAAGATTTTTCAAATATTTATTTATTCCCTTTTGTTTCCTTTGTTGTAGTTATTATTGTTGTTATTATTGATGTCATTGTTGTTGGGTAGGACAGAGAGAAATGGAGAGAGGACGGGAAGACAGAGAGGGGCAGAGAAAGACAGACACCTGCAGACCTGCTTCACCGCCTGTGAATCGACTCCCCTGCAGGTGGGGAGCCGGGGGCTGGAACCGGGATCCTTACTCCGGCCTTTGCACTTTGTACCACGTGTGCTTAACCCACTTTGCTACCGCCCGACTCCCTTGTCCTTCCTTTTTCCTCTTCCCTCTCAGAGAAGAGAAACAGCACCTGACTCCCTCAGGTGTTCTCCAGAATTTCTTCCCTCTTGGCAAAAGCAAAGCTTCCCTTTTTCAAAGGGTCCCGCCCCTTGAATGTCCAGCCCCGCTCCCAGTCGCAGCCCCACGATGACTCGGGCTGACGTGGCCCAGAGTCAAGGGCCTGGGTCCAAGCGTGGGGAACGGTGGCCTCCATCCCGGAAGGGAATGGCTGACAGCTGAAGGGTGACCGTCCCCTCTCCCCCCGCAGGACGCTGCGTGTGTACAGCACGCAGAAGAAGCGCGTGGCCTTCAACGTCTCCAAGATGCTCTCCGGAGCCGGGGCGGAAGGAGAGGTACCTCTTGGAAGTCCTCACCCTGGCGTCCCGGGTCCTGCAGCTGAGTCCCTGTCCTCCAGGGCCCTGCCCCAAACTGGCTCTGCAGGAAGCGTGAAGTCAGCCCAGGGCCCACTCAGGGTGTCCACCATGCTCCAGGCCTAGGATTTCCTCTCGAGGGCAACAGGAGGGCCAGCCCGCAGGAGACCACACACTCCAGACAGACAGACACACACACACACGTCTCTGCAGGCTCACTCTCTAGGGTTTAGTTTCTTTCTTGGTATTGCTGGAGGCTGGGTACTGACACTGTGAATCCACCTTTCCCAGTGGCCGTTTTTATTTTGCTTTCTATTTTGTTTGTTTTTAAACTAAAAAAAAAAAACTTTAAATTTTAATTATTTATTATAAGATAGAGACAGAGAAATTGAGAGGGGAGAGGTAGATAGGGAGAGAGATATCTGCAGCTCTGCTTTATCACTCCTAAAGCTTTCCCCCTGCAGGTGGGGAGCCGGGGGCTCGAACCGGGATCCTTCTGCCGGTCCTTGTGCTTTGCGCCACGTGCGCTTAACCCGCTGCGCTACCGCCCGACTTCCTCCCTCCAACTTTTTTTAAAGATAGAGACAGTGAAAGAGACCACAGCATCAAAGCTTATTTCCACGCTGTGGGGGGCCGGCCTCAAACCTGGGCCGCGTACTTGGCAAAGCCGAACTCAGTCCCAGTGAGCTGTGTCACCCGTCCTGATCTCACAGACACACACTCACTTGGTTGGTAGAAAAGTCATGGTGCCTTTTTTGCATAAAAAAACAGAAGAAGATATGTCACGACTTATGATAGCCAAATGTGTGTGTGCGTGTGTGTGCGTGTGTGTGTGTGCGTGTGTGTGTGTGTGTGTGTGTGTGTGTGTGTGCGTGCGCGTGGATGTGTGTGTTTGCTTTTTTGCCATCAACACCGTTGCTGGGGCTCAGTACCTACATGATAAAGCCACCACTTCTGGTAGCTGTTATTTCATAGGACAAAGAGAAATTGAGAAGGGAGGGGGAGACAGAGAGGCACCTGCAGCCCTGCTTCACCACTCGTGAAGCTTCCCCCCTGCAGGTGGGCACGGGGGTTTGAAGCTGAGTCCTTGTGCATAGTAACACAAGCCCTCTGTCAGGTATGCCACTCCCCTGCCCTTATTTCACTCTGATAACTATTACTGATTTTTTTAGATTTCTGTTTTATTTGATAAGATAGAGAAATTGAGAGGAGAGGGAGAGAGAGAGAGACACCTGCACACTTGCTTCACCACTTGTGAATCTTCTCCCTGCAGGTGGGGAGCAGGGGCTCGAACCCAGATCCTCGTGCATGGTAATGTGTGTGCTCAGCTGGGTGAGCGCCCCCCCCCCCCCCAACTACGATTAACTCCTTTTTTTTTTTTTTTTTTTTTTAACCGGAGCCCCTGCTCAGCTGTGGCTTCTGATGATGCTGGGGGTTGAACCTGGGACCTTGGAGCCTCAGGTGGGAAGGAGTCTTCTGTGGAACCACCCCGCTGCGGCTTCCTTCACGGGGCTGGGTGGTCGGGTGTGATCGCTACTCTCGGACGTGTGTGCGTGTGTGTGTGTGTGTGCGCGTGCGTGTGCTTTGGGGGAGCCGGGGCCCCACAGCTCCCGGGTCAGTGTCGTCCTCGCCGCCATGATTCACAGAGAGGCAGAGAGGAGGGGGCGACACCACAGCCCCCCAATCTGCATCCCAGAGCCTCCCCGGAGCCAAGGTTGTGGTGTCCACACCTGCTGGGGGCCTGAACCCGGGGCTCCCAGAGTTGCCTCCCCTACCGTCTGCAGGCCCCACGCTGGCAGCCTGGGCTCCCTGTGTCCCGAATCCCCTGCGTGACGACCCCCCCCCCCTCCCCGTGTCCCCACAGGCCAGGAGCTACCGGATGTTTCACGACGACGGCATGAAGTCCTTCTTCCGCAGGCTCAGCTTCACGCCTGATGGTTCCCTGCTGCTCACGCCTGGTGCGTCCCGGCTCCCACCTGCTTCTCCGGGTGGGGGCCTTCTGGAGCAGGAGCCGGAGCTAGGAGCCTCGGAGCGCTGGGGTTGGAGGGGGGGAGTGTGTCCTGCGCTGTGTGGGGTCTTCTGTGCCGTGAGTGCCGGGCCCAGAACCCATGGCCTCGAGCCTGTGAGGCCCTGCAGAGCGGACTCCCTGGAGGTCTCAGCATTCATTTTAACTTACTTATTGTTGGAGAGAGACAGAGGGATCGAGAGGGGAGGGGAAAATAGAGAGGAAAAGGAACAGAGAGACTCCTGCAGTCTGCCTCACTGCTTGTGAAGCTTTCCCCCTGCAGCTGGGGACCAGGGGCTTGAACCCGGGTGCTTGAGCACTGTAATGTGAGCACTTAGCCAGCTGCACCACCACCCGACCCTTACCGGGGCCTTCATTCTTTTAAATTGGACAGACACAGAGAGAAATTGAGAGGGGTGGGGGCAGATAGAGAGGGAGAGAGACAGAGACACCTGCAGCCCTGCTTCACCACTCAAGAAGCTTTCCCCCTACAGGTGGGGACCAGGGCCTTGAACCTGGGTCCTTGTGCACTGTAATGTGTGCTCTTTTTTTTTTTTCTTTTAATTTTTTTTATATTTATTTATTCCCTTTTGTTGCCCTTGCTTTTTTTTTGATATTCATTTATTCATTTTCCCTTTTTGTTGCCCTTATTGTTTTATTGTTGTAGTTATTGTTGTTGTTGTTATTTATGTCATCGTTGGATAGGACAGAGAGACATGGAGACAGGAGGGGAAGACAGAAAGGGGGAGAGAAAGACAGACACCTGCAGACCTGCTTCACCGCCTGTGACGCGACTCCCCTGCAGGTGGGGAGCTGGGGGCTCGAACCGGGATCCTTATGCCGGTCCTTGCGCTTTGTGCCACCTGCGCTTAACCCGCTGCGCCACCGCCCGACTCCCATAATCTGTGCTCTTAACCAGGTGCACCACTGCCTGGCCCCATCCAGTCTTTCTGTTCTTTATCAGGAGAGGGAGGGAGGCAGGGGAGAGAGGAGAGACCCCTCAGCACCAAGAGGTACTGGACTGGAGTCCGGGACGTTGCGCGTGTGGCCAGGCATGTGCCCTCCAGGGTCTGGGAGTTTTATGTGTTTATCTGTGTGGGGGTGGGGGTGGGGGGATCCCCAGGCAGATGCGGCTTCACTGCTCCAGGCCGCTTCCTCTTTTGTTTGGGGAGGAGAGGGCTGGGCGGTGGTGAGGCTGGTGGAGCTCCCCTGTCACCAAGCACCAGGCCCCAGGTTCAAGCCCCCCGAGCCCCACCTGCAGGGGTGCAGCGCCACAAGCAGTGAAGCAGGACTGCAGGTGCCTATCTCCTTCCTCTTCTCTCTCCCCTTCCATACATTTATTTACTTACTTACTTACTTACTTTGCCTCCAGGGGTATCACTGCGGCTCAGTGCCGGCCCTGTGAGCCCACCGCTCCTGGTGGGCGTATTTTCTTTCTAATTTTTTTTTTGAAGATTTTATTTATTTATTAATGAGAAAGATAGGAGGAGAGGGAAAGAACCAGACGTCACTCTGGCACATGTGCTGCCGGAGATCGAACTCAGGACCTTCTGCTTGAGAGTCCAAAGCCTTATCACTGCGCCACCTCCCGGACCACTCTTTTTGATTTTTTCATTGGATAGGATAAGAGAGAAATTGAGGGAGTTGGGCGGTAGGTAGCGCAGTGGGTTAAGCGCACATGGCACAAAGCGCAAGGACCAGAGTAAGGATCCCGGTTCGAGCCCCGGTTCCCCACCTGCAGGGGAGTCACTTCACAGGCGGTGAAGCAGGTCTGCAGGTGTCTGTCTTTCTCTCCCCCTCTCTGTCTTCCCCTCCTCTCTCCATTTCTCTCTGTCCTATCCAACAACAACAATAACAACAAGGGCAACAAAAAAGGAATAAATAAATACAAAAAAAAGAGAAAAAAACTTTAAAAAATAAAAAAAGAGAGAAATTGAGAGGAGCGTGAGAGATAGACAGACACCAGCAGGCCTGCTCCCACTCGTGAAGTGTCTTCCCTGTAGGTGGGGAGCAGGGCCTCAAACCTGGGTCCTCTTGATTTCTCTCTGTCTCTATCAATGCATAAATAGATGAAATCTATATCCAGAAAGAGTTCATGAGAGAGAGGGAGAGAGATGCCAGCGTCCTGCTCAGCTCTGGCTGATGGCGGTGCTGGGGATTGAACCTGGGGCCCCGGAGCCTCAGGCGGGAGCATCGGCCCTGTAACCATCTTGTCTTGGCTGGAGCGGGTCCATGACACCCGCCCGTCTCCCTCTGCCTCCCGTCCCCAGCCGGCTGCGTGGAGTCTGGAGAGAACGTGACCAATACCACCTACGTGTTCTCCAGGAAGAACCTGAAAAGGTGGGGTGTGTGCATGTGCGTGTTGGGGGAGGGTCTCCACCTTGCCCCCTGCACCCCTGTCCTGAGCCGCGCCTCCTCCTCCTCCTCCGTCCCAGGCCCATCGCCCACCTACCGTGTCCTGGCAAAGCCACCCTTGCCGTCCGCTGCTGCCCCGTCTACTTCGAGCTGAGGCCCGAGCCCGAGCCAGGTGACAGAAGGTTTTCGTTCTTCGTTCTCCATGGGGGGGGGGGGGTTAGCCTACAGACTGTTAGCACCACGCATGGAGCTTCCCCTGGTGCCCCAGGGCACTCCCAGGTGGTGCCAGGGATCAAACCTTGGGGTTGGCCCCACTGACCTCGATCCCTCTCTCCCTCCTGGGGCCATCCCCGGGCCACAGGTAGCCCTTCCGGGGAGCCGGGTGCGAAGCTGCTGGCCGCCCTGCCCTACCGCCTGGTGTTCGCCGTGGCCTCCGAGGACTCGGTGCTGCTCTACGATACACAGCAGCCCTTCCCCTTTGGCTACGTGTCCAACCTCCACTACCACACGCTCAGTGACGTGTCCTGGTGAGGGGCCGGGGCCGGGGGGTGGGGGGCTGGAGGTAGACCCGGGACACACACACACACTCGCCCCTGAGCCAGGTCCCTGCCCAAAAAACTAAAAGCCAGCTTGCAGACTTAGGAGGTTGTTTTTTTGTTTTTTTTTTTGTTTTTTTTGCTTTTATTGTTTTATTGTTGTAGTGATTGTTATTGTTGTTATTGATGTCGTCGTTGTTGGATAAGACAGAGAGAAATGAAGAGAGGAGGGGAAGACAGAGGGGGAGAGAAAGACAGACACCTGCAGACCTGCTTCACCGCCTGTGACGCGACTCCCCTGCAGGTGGGGAGCCGGGGTTCAAACCAGGATCCTTATGCCGGTCCCTGCGCTTTGCGCCACCTGCTGCGCTACCACCCGACTCCCATGAGTTTTTAAAATTTATTTATTATTATTTATTATTTATTTATTATTGGATAGAGACGGAAGGGTGAGATAGGGAGACAGACAGCTGCCGACCTGCTTCACTGCTTGTGAAGCCTTCGCCTCTCCCCTGCCGGTGGGGACTGGGGGCTTGAACCCGGGTCCTTCTGCATAGTGACATGTGTTCAACCAGGTGTGCCACCACCTGGCTCTGTATAGTTGCTTTTCTTTTTTATTTATTTTAGTGAGAGGCAGAGATACAGAGACCGGAGCCCTGCTCAGCTCTGGCTGGTGGTGGTGCTGGGGACTGAGCCTGGGACCTCGGAGCCTCAGGCATGGAAGCTTTTTTGCAGAATTACTATGCCGTCTCCTCAGCCCTCTCCTCTCCCCTCCCTCTCTTCCTTCCTTCCTTTGTTTTCACTCATTTATTTAATTGAGAGAGAGATCGGAGTCCTGCTGAGCTCTGGTTGACGGTGCTGGGGATGGAACCTGGAACCTCAGGCAGGAGGGTCACTTTGCAGTACCATTATTATTATTGTTGTTATTATTATTATTATTATTACTGTCACTTACCCAGAACTGACTCTGGCTGATGGTGGTGCTGGGGATTGAGCCTGGATCCTCGAAGCCTCAGGCAGGAGAGCCTTGCAGAACCATCATGCTGTCTCTCCGGCCCCCTAAACTTTTCTAAGCGCTGCAGGGTCCCTGCCGTGGGTGCTGAGTGGGGTCCTCCCCCAGGTCCAGCGATGGCTCCTTCCTGGCCATCTCCTCCACCGACGGCTACTGCTCCTTCATCACCTTTGACAAGGATGAGCTGGGGACGCCCCTGAAGGAGAGACCCCCACCGCCACCGAGCCTGGGGACACCCGACCCGGCCAGGAAGACCAAGGCCTCCCCTGCACCCCCGGGCCCCAGCCCCCGTTCCGCTGAGGGGACCCCGACCATCCAGAGCCAGGAGCCCGGCAGCCCCCATGGCGCAAGCCCCCCGCAGACCAAGGCCCCCCCAGCCCCCTCAGGAACCCGGGACCCTGAAGAGAGGAGACCCCAGCAGCCCGCTGGCCAGAACCCGAAGGGCCAGCCTGCCCGGAGGATCCCCCTCAACACGCTGCAGGCCTGGAGCAAGGCTCCCCGGTGAGCACCCCCAGAAAGAGGGGGCGCTGTTAGAAGTGGGGACCCTGGACCTCAGAGCGGGGTGACCCCTGACCTTCAGAGATGGGGGCTCTGACTGTCAGAGGTAGGGGGGTTCCTGGCCCTCAAGAGGTGGGTTCTTAGCAGTCAGCTGGGGGGGGGGGTCCCCTGCTAGAGGGGTCCCAGCCATCAGAGCCTCTGCTGTCCTGGGCACTAATCCAACCCCCCTACACACCCCCTTTGTCCCCCAATATCAAGGAGGATCAACTTGACGCCTGTGAAGACAGAGACACCTCCATCCGGTGTGGCCCCTAGCCCACCCGCCCAGGACCCACAGCCAGGTAAACAGCACCCCCGACCCCCTAGTCAGTCCCCCAGCCCCTCACCCCTGGTGACACCCTGGCATGTCCCTGGCCTCTGCCGTTTCCCCTCCAGCCAGGTTGCCCTGCCCAGTCCAGGGACCCATAGGGAGTCCCCATATCTGCCAGCCGGGTCTCCAGGTTCACAGTGAGCGCCCAGCTCTGCTGTCACACAGGCTCCGGGTCAGCAGCCTGGACTTGAGGGGTGGCGGTCAGTCATTGTCCAGGCTGGGCCTCTCGTCTGAAGGTTACTTCTGTCCTGGGATCTTGTCAGCTGTTCCCTCTGCTCTCCCCCTGGTCAGCAGTCCCCGCCCTCCCTCACACACTCACCTGTGTCTCCCTCAGGTCCCCCCGCTGACCCTCAGGCCAGCCCCCCACAGCTGAAGCGGCCCCGGCTCGAGGAACCAGGTGTCAGTACCCCAGACCCGGAGCCGTGAGGGGCTGCTCCGAGGCCCAGGTCTGGGGACCCTGAGGGGGTGGGGGCAGGGTCGCAGACCCCCCAGCCTCCAGCCTCGTGGACCCTCCTATCCCCAGAGACTGACTGAGAGGAGACACGTGGGCCTGGCGTTCTCTCGGCTCCAGGCCTCACCTCGGGGACATGTCATGAAGGGCACCCTCAATCTGGAGCCGGGCAGCCTCACCACCCAGTGCGGAGCCAGCACCCCACCCCCTGCGGGCCCTCAGGGGCAGCCTCCCTGGGAGCCGGGCTGTGACCCCTGAGTGACTCAGATGGCACCCCAGGACGCTGGGCTCCCGCCTCTCCAGAAGCCCACCAGGCTTGCTTCCTGAGTCTTCAAGATCCTTCTAGAAAGTTAGGGAACCTACAGATGGCAGGCAGACAGTGCAGCCCACGAGCTCCCTTCCCGGCCGACTTCTGGCCTTGTCTTCTCCAGAGAGAGCTGAGCCTGTCCTTGGGCTCTAATCCCATGTCACTCGAGAACTTGCCAGAGCGCAGAAACACCGTCCACCTCGCTCACTGCCCCGTCCTGCCTTGGCTTCCCCGGGACACTGGGGGGCAGGTGGCAGTGCCCTGGGCGGGACCCTCAGCTCAGAGTGGCGACCAGGAGGAGTCTCCTTCCCCACCCAGCAGCTCCGCCAGCTGCACACTGGCTCGGGCTACGCTCGCTCAGAGGAGCAAAGCAGCGGTGGCACTAGCTGGAGTGCAGGGCCTGCGGACGGGAGGTCCTGGCCGGGCTCCCTCCCTGGCCGTGTCTGCCACCCTGATGCTCTGCTTCTCTTTCTGCCTCCAGGGTTATCGCTGGGGCTCAGTGCCCGCACTATGAATCCACTGCTCCTGCGCCCGTTTTTAAAATTTTTTTGGACAGGGCAGAAATCGAGAGAGATGGGGAAGACAGAGAGGGGGAGAGAAAGCACCCCCCCCCCCCGGTGTAGGTGGGGAGCCGGGGGCTCGAACCAGGATCCTTGTGCCGATCCTTGTGCTTTGCACCATGTGAGCTTAACCTGCTGCGCCACCGCCAGGCTCCCTCTGCTTCTCTCGCCTCAAATGAACCTTTTACAACACACGTGTTCGCCACAGAGCAAGTGTCCTTGCGGCTTCTCTGCTGCCAGGGGCAGGCTGCTGGGCCTCGTGGTGGTGAGGGCAGGGCTCAGGAAGTCACCTCAGGAAGACAGAAATGGCCAGGCTGCAACGGGGAGCTGCCTGCTGGCACCGGATGCCACCTGGGATCAGGCTGGGATAGATGTGACCATCTGGTGGCCTGAGGGGGGACAGTGGGTGAAGTATGGGAGGTCCCCAGGTCCATCCCCAGCATTGCGGGTAGCAGAGGGATGCTCTGTTCCTCTCTCTCTCTCTCTCTCTCTTAGATGGAAATAAATATTTTTTAAATGTAAACATCGTGTCCCCTGTGGAGTAAGATGGGCCCCCTTCCCCCACTTGCAAGGCAGTGAATTCCTCCTCGGTCCCCTGACAGAGCTCTGAGTGTGATGGGCTTCACACCTGGGGAGAGGGACCGGACTGCCCTGCAACCCCCGTCAGGAGCAGCCAAGCTCAGGGGACCCCAGGGCAGAGACCCCTCCTGGAGAAACCTCACCACTTGATTCCTTTTATTAAAAAACGTTTCAGGGTGGGGATAGAGTGGTTCTGCAAAGGGTCTCTCATGCCTGAGGCTTCAAAGTCCCAGGTTCAATCCCTTCCACCACCAGAAACCAGAGCTGAGCAGGGCTCTGGTAAAAAAAATAAATCAATTACTTTAATTAAATGTTTTTATCTAGGGGCCAGGTGGTGGTGCACCTGGTTAAGCGCTCACAATCCAGTGCACATGGACGCAGGTTCGAATCCCTGGTCTCCCTACCTACAGGGGGGAAAGCTTCAGGAGTGGGGAAGCAGGGCTGCACGTGTTTCTCTGTGTGTCTCCCTTTCTGTCTCCTCCTCCTCTCGATTTTTCTTTGTCTCTATCCAATAATAAAAATAAATTGGGGAGTCGGGCGGTAGCGCAACAGGTTAAGCGCAGGTGGCGCAAAGCGCAAGGACCGGCGTAAGGATCCCGGTTCAAGCCCCCGGCTCCCCACCTGCAGGGGAGTCGCTTCACAGGCGGTGAAACAGGTCTGCAGGTGTCTGTCTGTCTTTCCCCCTCTCTGTCTTCTCCTCCTCTCTCCATTTCTCTCTGTCCTACCCAACAACGACGACAGCAGTCAAACTACAATTAGAAACAAGGGCAACAAAACCGAATAAATAAAAAAATAAAAATTAATTAAAATCAAACACAAGAAAACAGTAAATATTTTCATCTATTTTGGATAAAGACACATCAAGAGGGGAGGAGGAGAGACCTGCAGCCCTGCTGCATCTGTGAAGCACCCCTCCCCGGCAGGTGGGGACTGGGGGCTCGAACCTGGGTCCTTGCACATAGCAACAGGTGCACTCAACCAGGTGTGTCACCAGCCAGTCCCCAGATGACAACTTTCTGCCCCTTTGCCCTTTCCCCAGCTCAGAGCACCCCTCCCTCCCCTCTGAAGACTTTGCCACTGTGTGTGTGTGGTTTGTGTTTTCCGGCATTTTGGGCCTCAGGCTTGTGCAAGTCCACTGCTCCCAGGCCCCCCTTTTCCTCTCCTATTCCATTTCAGAGGAGAGAGAGAGAGAGAGAGAGAGAGAGAGAGAGACTGACTGCAGCACTAGAGCTTCCCCTAGCTCTGCGGTGCTTCCACATGGAGCCAGGGCTCGAACCCAGGCAGGGCAGAACACTCCCTACCGAGTGAGCTGGCCCCTGGCGTTTCCTCCCTTTTGCTGGTGGCTCGTTCCCTCAAGCTAGAGCAGGTTTGCCAACATCTCCTGGGTGAATGAATGATGCCCGAATGAATGAACTGTGTGGCCTGTGGGCCAGCGGGAGAGGAGGTCAGTCTGACCTTGCCAAGTCCTCATGGGCGCAGTACTCAAGTCAGCCACCAGAGGGCGATGTCGCCAGTCTTTAACTCCACTGTCAAGTTTACTGATTTTTCTCTCCTTTTCTTTTTCCCAGAGCACTGCTCAATTTTGGTTTATGGTGGTGCAGAGGGACTGAACCTGGGACCTTGGAGCCTCAGGCATGAGAGTCTCTTTGCATAACCACTAGGCCATCTTTTTTAAAAAAATTATTTATATTCTCTTTATTGGATAGAGACAGCCAGAAATCAAGAGGGGAGGGGTAAACATCAAAGAGACAGACAGACACCTGCAGCCCCGCTTCACCACTCGCAAAGCTTTCCCCCTGCAGGTGGGGACTGGGGGCTCGAACCCGGGTCCTTGAGCATTGTAACACATGCGCCCGACCGGGTGTGCCACCACCTGGCCCCTCCATTATGCTCTCTACCCCCGCCTGATGCTTTTTATTTTTAAACTCAAATCACTGCCCAGGTCTGGCTTATGTTGGTGCTGGGGATCAAACCCAGAACCCCAGGACCTTAGGCATGAAAATCTTGCAGAACTTAATGTCTCCCTGTGCAAGTTTCTTTTTTTAAAAATATTTATTTATTCCCTTATGTTGCCCTTTTTTATTGTTGTTGTTATTGATGTCGCTGTTGGATAAGACAGAGAAATGGAGAGAGGAGGGGAAGACAGAGAGGGGGAGAGGAAGACAGACACCTGCAGACCTGCTTCACCGCCTGTGAAGTGACCCCCCTGCAGGTGGGGAGCCGGGGTCTCAAACCAGGATCCTTATGCCGGTCCTTGCGCTTTGTGCCACGTAGCTTAACCTGCTGCGCTATCGCCCAACTCCCGCAAGTTTAATTTCTAAGATGTTTTTCACACAGGGGTTTTTATCCTGGTGTGAATATATTTAATCTTTTACCATATTTATGTTACTGGATAGAGACAGCCAGAAGTTGAGAGTTAAGGGGGAGGCAGAGAGGAGAGAGACAGACACCGCAGCCTTGCTTCACCACCCACAGAGCTTCTCCTGAAGGTGGGGACCAGGGCCTTGCCTCCAGGTCTCTACCTTGTAACCTGTGCGCTCAAGCAGGTGAGCCACCACCCCGCCCCTGCTTAGATCTTGTAAGTTTCAGGATAAGGGGCAGGGGAGACAGCATAATGGTTCTGAAAAAAAACTTCATGCCCAAGGCTCCAAAGTCTCAGGTTCGATCCCCAGCACTACCATCAGCCAGAGCTGAGCAGGGCTCTGGGCTCTTCTCAGTCACTCTGTCTTGCTCATTCAAATAAAAAACATGGGAGCCGGTAGCACAGTGGGTTAAGTGCAGGTGGTGCAAAGCGCAAGGACCAGCGTAAGGATCCTGGTTTGAGCCCCCGGCTCCCCACCTACAGGGGAGTCACTTCACAGGCGGTGGAGCAGGTCTGCAGGTGTCTTTTCTTTCCTCGTCTCTGTCTTCCCTCCCCTCTCAATTTCGCTCTGTCCTATCCAACAACGACGTCAGTTACAACAATAAAACAATAAGGGCAACAAAAGGGAATAAATAAATATTAAAATATATAAAAACATTTCAAGATAAGGAAATGCCACAATAGAACAGTATTTCAACACAAGTATGCCAGTTAGTCAAGTTATATCCTGTAGTCGTGGGCAACATCCAAAAGAGAAGTAAAGCAAAGTTACTGTTGTGGTTTATACAGCTCCTCTGGGGCCAGGCGGAGCGCTCACACTACAGTGCACCAGGACCCAGGTTCAAGCCCCTGGTCCCCACCTGCAGGGGGAAAGCTTCTTGCGTGGTGAAGCAGGGCTGCAGGTGTCTCTCCCTCTCTGTGTCCCCCTCCTCTCTCAATTTCTCTGTCTCTAATAAAGAAAGGCAAATATCACTAGAAAGTGTGTTGGGGCAGGGGGGCGGTAGCACACCGAGTTAAGTGCACTTAGTACCAAGTGCAAGGACTGGGTCCTGGCGTATTGGAACCTGAGCACTCTAATAGGTGTGGTACTGCCTGGCTCTCCCAAAATGCTCCCACCTGAAGGTAGCTACGATGTTTTGCGTGGCTTAGAGGGGAGGAGAGGATTGAATCAGAAAAAGAAGAGGCAACTGTGTGTAAATGTGGACAGACAGTTGTAGAGAAGATGGTCAGCCCATGTCCACAACCTTAGGGGAACTGTGGTGGATTCCAAACTGGGGAGAGTGGAGATTCAGAACTCTGGTGGTGGGAATGGTGTGGATTCAAACCCCTGTCAACGTGTAATTCTGTAATATAAAGTAATAATAATAAAGCTCTTGCCTGAAACACCAAAGGTCCCAGGTTCTAGCCCTAGTACCACCATAAGCCAGAGCTGAGCAGCTCTCTAGAAAGAAAAAAAAAAAAAAGACAGTGTAAATAAGTAAATAATAAATAAGTAAATAATAAATGTCTTCCCATAGGCGCTGTGTATTGTTTCATGTGCCTTTGAACTTTAAACAAAAAAAAACACAACAAAAAAAGAGGGAGTCGGGCGGTAGCGCAGCGGGTTAAGCGCACGTGGCACAAAGTGCAAGGACCGGTGTAAGGATCCCATTTTCGAGCCCCCGGCTCCCCACCTGCAGGAGAGTCGCTTCACAGGCGGTGAAGCAGGTCTGCAGGTGTCTGTCTTTCTCTCCCCCTCTCTGTCTTCCCCTCCTCTCTCCATTTCTCTCTGTCCTATCCAACAACGACATCAAAAACAACAATAATAAAACAACAAGGGCAACAAAAGGGAAAACATAAAAACAACGGAGATTACATTTAGGGGCCTCTTTTTAGACTGAAAGAGAAAGGGTGCAGGCAGTGTGGGAGTTCTGGTAGACCCTGCTCTTGCTGCTTGGCTCCCCCTGCTGGTGACATCTGGTAAGGACAGGCTCACTTGTCAGGCCACAAGCTGTCCAGAGCTGACTTCAGGCTCTGCCATGTCTTGGAGCTTCTGTGGTTTGGAGCAACCTAGAAGGAGTACCGGGCCCGGAGCTGGTGCACCTAGTTGAACACATGTGTGCACAAGGACCCAGATTCAAGCCCTTGGTTCCCGCCTGCAGGGGGAAAGCTTTGCAAGCGGTGAAGCAGGACTGCAGGTGTCTTCCTCTATGAACCCCCTTCCTCTCAATTTCTGGCTATCTATCCAACAAATAAATAAAGATAATAAAATTATCTTTAAAAAAGTGGTGCAGGGGGCCAGGCAGTGGCACATCAGGTTAAGTGCACATAGTACTAAGCACAAGGACCCAAACAATTATCTGGGTTCGAGCCCCAGCTCCCCACCTGCAGGGGGGGTCACTTCATAAGCAGTGAAGCAGGTCTGCAGGTGTCTACCTTTCCCTCCCTCCTCTCTCAATGTCTCTGTCCTACGGAATAAAATCACCGCCAAGAGCAGTGGATTCATAGTGCTGGCACCGAGCCCCAGCAGTAACCCTGGAGGGGAGAATAAAGCAAACATCAGTGGTCTGGAAGGTGGTGCAGTGGGTAAAGCATTAGACTCTCCAGCACGAGGGCCCGAGTTGGATCCCCGGCAGCACATGTACCAAAATGATTTCTAGTTCTTTCTCTCCTATCTTTCTCATTAATAGAATCTTTAAAAGAAGAAGATCCTGGGAGTTGGGCGGTAGCTCAGCGGGTTAAGCGCACGTGGCGTGAAGTGCGAAGACCGGCGTAAGGATCCTGGTTCGAGCCCCCGGCTCCCCACCTGCAGGGGAGTCGCTTCACAGGCGGTGAAGCAGGTCTGCAGGTGTCTGTCTTTCTCTCCCCCTCTCTGTCTTCCCCTCCTCTCTCCATTTCTCTCTGTCCTATCCAACAACATCAATAATAACTACAACAATAAAACAACAAGGGCAACAAAAGGGAAAATAAAAAATTAAAATTTTTAAAAAGAAGATTCTGCAGTCACAGACCCCTACAGTGGGTCTCTCTTTTTCCTCCTTCCCCCCTTCCCTTCCTCCTTCCCTCTGGCCCCAGGCACCCTTGGTCTTTCTGGCTCTGTTGCAGAAGGCCCCCAGTTTGGGCCTCTCAGGCCCTCTGCTTGCCTGGCTTCCGTGGCCTCGTGCGTGGCCCATTGCTTTTTTTTTTTTTTTTTTTACAAAACCATAGGGTAGGAGGGGTACAACTCCACACAATTCCCACCGCCCAATCTCCATATCCCACCCCCTCCCCTGATAGCTTTCCCATTCTCTATCCCTCTGGGAGCATGGACCCAGGGTCATTGAGGGTTGCAGAAGGTAGAAGGTCTGGCTTCTGTAATTGCTTCCTCGCTGAACATGGGCGTTGACTGGTCGGTCCATACTCCCAGTCTGCCTCTCTCTTTCCCTAGTAGGATGGGTCTCTGGGGAAGCTGAGCTCCAGGACGCATTGGTGGTGTCTTCAATCCAGGGAAGTCTGGCCGGCATCCTGATGACACCTGGAACCTGGTGACTGAAAAGAGAGTTAACATACAAAGCCAAACAAATTGTTGAGCAATCATGAACCCAAAGCTTGGAAAAGTGGAGAGGAAGTATTAGGGAGGTACTCACTGCAAACTCTAGTATACTTCTGCTTTCTTACTTTGGTGCCATACTCCAAACTCAGTCAATTTCTGCTTTGCGTTTCTACTTCTTTTTTTTTTTTTTTTACATGCATAACATTCCCCAGATTCCCATTTAGCAATACCACCCCACTATTTCATTCATCATTTTTCATGGACCTGTATTCTCCCCACGAACGTGGCTCCTCGAGCTGAATGGACCTCAGTTTATTCACACACACACCGCCCCTCCCAGGGACCCTGAGGTGCAATTTCACGTCAGGCTTATAAATGGAGCCTTTCTTCCGGAAGGCTTTCCAGCCGCGGTGCCAGTGGTTCACTCACTCCTGCCTCTTGGCTCCAGAGTTGCCTCTTTTTATTTTATTTTATTTTTTTTATTTTTAAGGGGCAGGGTTGGGCTTCTGGAACTGACTTCTGGAATTTTTTCTTTGGCAAGCGGACTGTGCTTCAGGAGAGGGCCCACTCGTGGAGGGGTGGGGGGGATGCAAACAGGAAGTTTCTTCGCTGCCCACCTTCCACGGGGACCGCTCTGCCCCTCCATCACCTCTGGGGTCCCTCCTGGTTCTGGCTGCAGCCACCACACTAGAGCATCGGTGACACCTGCTCTGTGTCCCTCTGTCCTGGGGGTCAGACATCCCCAGTCTGGGTTCCAGCCAGCTATGCACAGAGCCTCTTCTGACATGGGACAACCAGGGTGATTGGTTTCCTCGATGGCTTTACAGAGGAGGGACCTAAATATATGTCTTTTAAATATACGTACACATTAGATAGAGACAAGTTGAGTGGTCCAGGAGGTGGTACAGTGGATCAAGTGTTGGACTTTCATGTGTGAGGTCCTGAGTTCAGTCCCTGGTATCACATGTACCAGAGTGATGTCTGGTTCTTTCTTCATGTCCTTCTCATTAATAAATAAAATCTTTTAAAAAGAGAGACAGAACTTGAGAGGGAGATGGGGAGATAGAGAAACAGACAGACCTACAACCCTGCTTTACCACTTACAAAGCGCTCTCCCTGCAGGTGGGGACTGGGGACTTGAACCCGGGCCCTCACGCACTGTAATGTGTTCGCTTAACCAGGTGTGCCGAGTTTATGTGTGTGTAAGAACGAAGAGTTTTCCTGATTGCTTTACTTCAGGTGGAAAGGTTGAGACGGGGGGTGTGTGTGGCAAGGGGTGGTGGGCACTTGGTACACAGTACAAGCTGGAACATGCAAGGACCTGGGAGTCAGGAAATTGTGAGGATGTGGTTGAGCTTGGCAGAGCTTGACCTGAGGAGTGCGTCTATCCTGTCAGTCTCTCTACCGAGAGGTTGAGCAAGGACGGACAGGAGTAACCCCAAAGGTTTGCCTCGTCCTATCAGACTCCCTTCCTCACAAAGCACCCCGCATTCCTGATATTATAGCCTTTAGATAAAAAGAAAGGGGGAGATGTCGGGCATTAAGCCAGCTCCCCCTGCTCTCCCCTGCATTCCTGATACTATGGCCTATTTACACAATCATTGTTTTGCCTGAAAGATCCCCACCCATTCCATTCCTTTGATCTGTCTTCTTTCTACCTCGAGACCCATCCTGCCTGCAGGGTGACATTAATCCCACCAGTTAAAAGCCTCACAACAGTTGCTAAGGAAGTTTCTACCTTCCCAGCCCACTTTGGCCTTTCTCCACCCCCTTTCCTAACCATTTCTGTTTCCGACTTGCCACTTCCGGTTCTATCCTATAAAAGCGCTGTCTCTCTGATCAATAAAGACGTTGCATTACCACTCCACTAGGAGTTCAAGACTCTCTCTCCTGCGTCACTGAGTAGCAGTCCAGGCAGGCTCCGGTCGAGGTCTCTCCAACCCAGAGAGCACAGGCACAGGAAGAGGCACCCCCATGCTAGCCTGGCATCTGGGTTCAAGCCCTGGTTCCCATCTGCAGAGGAAAGCTTCACGAGTGGTGAAATAGTGCTGCAGGCGTCTCTCTGCCCCTTCCCTCTAGGTTTTTTTTCTGTCTTCCTCCAGTAAATAAAAATATCTATGAGTAAAAGATTGAGGCAGAGTGGCTGAGTCACAGAGGGAGGGAGAGGTCACAGCACCAAAGCTTCCTCAGTGCAGTGGGGGCTGGTCTGAGCCTGGTTGTGCACAGGGTAAAGCCACACACTGTCCCGGTGACTGTTCTGCCTGCCCTCCTGTGTCTCCCCCTCCTCCCTGCACGGATCCAAGGAGAAAGCTTTGCACCTTTCTTGAGTTCTGTGATGGCCATGCAGTCATACTTTGACTGATGGAGACCTGAATCTTCCTTTTTAATACTTTGAATAAACTCAACATTTTCTCTTTTGAATGAGATCAAGGACTTTATTTCTTTTCTTCTTTTTTTTTTTTTTCTCCAGGTTTATTGCTGGGGCTTAGTGCTGACACTACAAATCCACTGTCCCTGGTGGCCATTTTTTTTTCATTTTTTTATTGGCTGGAAGCATCCCCTCTGCAGGTGGGGAGCCAGGGGCTCGAACTCGGATCCTTGCATGGGTCCTTGCGATTTGTCCTATGTGCATTTGGCTGGGTGTGTCACAGCCCAGGCGCCAGGACTTTATTTCTCTCTTTTTGAAAATATTTACTTATTTATTCCCTTTTGTTGCCATTGTTTTTTTAATTGTTGTTGTTGATGATGTTGTTGTTGTTGGATAGGACAGAGAAATGGAGAGAGGAGGGGAAGACAGAGAGGGGGAGAGAAAGATAGACACCTGCAGACTTGCTTCACCACCTGTGAAGCGACTCCCCTGCAGGTGGGGAGCCGGGGGCTCGAACCAGGATCCTCACGCCGGTCCTTGCACTTTGCGCCACCTGCGCTTAACCCGCTGCGCCACCGCCCGACCCCCAGGACTTCATTTCTGTGTGACCCATTTTCCCTCATTTTCTTGAGTGTCTGTGTCAGGATTTAACAACAACCCCGAGGCTGGTCTGTAGTTGGGTGCTTGAGGGTATGTGTGTGTGATAGGTTATTCATTTATTTATTAAGATTTTATTTATTTGGGGTCGGGTGGTGGCACACCTGGTTGAGCGCACACATTACAATGTGCAAGGTCCTGGGTTTGAGCCCCCGGTCCCCACCTGCAGGGGGAAAGCTTCAAGAGTGGTGAAGCAGGGCTGCGGGTGTCTCTCTGTGTTTCTCCCTCTCTGTCGCCTCCTTGCCTCTTGATTTCTGGCTGTCTCTATCCAGTAAATAAAAAGAAAATTAAAAAAAAAAAACCAAAAAAAGATTTTATTTATTTATGAGAAAGACGGGGAGAGAGAGAGAGAAGGAACCAGACATCACTCTGGTACATGTGCTGCCAGGGATTGAACTCAGGGCCTCATGCTTGAGAGTCTAATGCTTTATCCACTGCACCACCTCCCAGACCACTCTCTTTTTTTTTTTTTTTTTAAGATTGATTTTTGTCACAAAACTTTCACAGGAGAGACAGAGTGAGAGGGAGAAAGGGAAGAGGGAGGAGGGAACCCAGAGTGCCACTCGCCACTCCGCACGTGCAGTGCGGGGACCCTAGAGGGACCCAGAGTGTGTTCGTGTCACCACGGGGCATTTCAGGGCCTCGGCTGCTGGCGTGCTCTGCTCTCTGGCACCATCTGTTGGCTGCCCTCTTGGATACCCCCCTCAGGGTCCAAGGTGCCCCCCACCCCACCACATCCTTGAACTTTTGCAAAGAACCATCCCCATCCCCTCAGTGGCCCATCTCCGAGGATGGTCCCCTGCACAGACAGATGAGCCGTGAGGGGACAGAAGCGAACGCTCTCTGTTCACAGACAGCAGCGCCCAGAAGTTTTATTCCTGGCTGGTCAGCACCACCCATCCCCTGGAGCCTTGTAGCTCAGTGGTCAGTCCATCACCTGCTGCATAACTATGCAATACCTGTGACGGGATACTCCTTGGCTGTCGGAAAGGACAAAGTCACCTCCTTTGTATCCTCTTGGGGGGAAACTTGAGGGCATCATGTTGAGTGAGACAAGCCGAAAAGAGAAGGACCGATAGACCCACGGATCTCACGTATTAAGGGGACTTGATAAAGCAGGGATGGGGAGGGAGAGCACACAGTGACACGGGGACTAGACACGGTGTACTGCACCAGAGCAAAGGACTCTGGGGAGGGAGGGGAGGATGAAAACTTGCTGGGGGAGGGCAGGTACATAATGAGATTGTACACAGGTGTCAAGCATTAACCCCCCTCAATAAAAAGGGGAAAATATGCACCGTGATAAATACAGAAAGAAAAAGGACAAAGAAAACAGACTCTTTCATCTTTTCTCCTCCTCCTCTTTCTCTTCTTCCTCCTCCTCCTCCTCCTCCAACTCCTTCTCCTCTCTTTCCTACTTCTCCCTCCTCCTTTATTCCCTCCTCCTCCTGCTCCTCCTCTTCTGCTCTCCCCCCCTCACCTCGGTTCCTGACTGCTTGTGTCCTGGGGACCTCAGAGGTGCCTTGGGGGGGAGGGACAGTCCCCCTCCTGCCCCAGCCAGAGCCCCCGGCAGCCTGTGGGAGGCTCACACATAGTCATTCAGCCTGTAGCCGCTGTGTGTGGCCGAGAGGCCTGAGGATGCCCGGTGGTCCTTATAGGCGGCGGGGGGCCGGTAGGCAGGTGCAGCCGAGGTGGGCGTGCGGGGGGCCCCCGGGGGCGGCCTGGAGGGCGCCTCCCCCTGGCAGGACAGGCAGAGCAGAGTCCCCCCGATGAGGGAGAGGGAGGAGGCGGCGAAGCCCAGGTAGAGCGCCTGGCCCAGCTCGTACTTGAGGGCGGTGGGCAGCAGCGGGCTGTAGAAGGTCTGCACCACGTCGTGGGTGGTCCAGGCCACGGCCACCAGGCTCAGCAGCCCGGCCAGCAGCGACAGGCCGCCCCCCAGCGCCGCGCAGGCGGCCTTGGCGGCTGAGGGGGCGCAGCGGGTGCAGTGCAGGCCCGCCGCCCCGCAGCCCGCGGCCCCGGCCGCCAGCAGGCAGGACACCACCATGAGCGCCCGGGCAGCCTGCAGGTCCCGGGGCAGTGCCAGCAGCGAGCGGTACAGCTGGCACTGATAGACGCCCGTGCTGTGCCACACGCACTCCATCCACAGCCCCTTCAGGTAGGACACGGCCGTCAGGAGGCTGCTGCCGACGTGTGCCGTGCGGCGCCAGTGCGGGAGCAGGGTGGTCAGCAGGGTGCCCACCAGGCCCAGGAAGGCCAGGGAGAAGCCCAGCAGCTGCACCGCGGGGCCCGCCATGGTGCCCACGCTCAGGGAGTCCTAGGAGGCCTGGGGTGGAGGGCACAGGGGGAAAGAAGGAGAGGGAGAGAGAGGGAGGAGGGAGAGGGAGGAGAGGAAGAGAGAAAGGGAGATGGAGAGGGGGGAGGGAGAAAAGGGAGAGGGAGAGAAAAGGGGATGAGGGAGAAAGAGAAGGAGGAAGAGAGAAAGGGAGGGGGAGGGGGAAGAAGGGGAGAGAGAGAAAAAGAGCGAGGAGGGAGAGAGAAAGGGAGACAGAGGGAGAGGGGGAGAGAGAGAGAGAGAGGACTCAGGTTAAACATTGTCTCCACACCGCCTGCACCTGCTTCCCCAGGGACATCTAACCATTAGCATTTACCGAACAGCCAGAACCTTCTTCTCATGGGGGTTGACGGACCAGCTGTTTTGTGAGGGCCCTGCCTTTAATTTCACAATTCTTTTGCATTCATTGATCTATTTTTTTTTAAAGGAAGTCAAACTATTTTTTTAAATAGTTCATTTGTTGATTGGATTGAGAAGGGAAGAGGGAGATAGAGAGGGAGAGAGACAGTCACCTGCAGCCCTGCTTCACCACTCGTGAAGCTTTCCTCCTGCAGGTGGGGACCCGGGACTTGAACTGGGTCTTTGTTCACTGTAATGTGTATGTTCTCCTACGTGTGCCACATCCTGGCCCCTAATTAATTGATTTAAAAAATTTATTTGTTGTATTTGATAGGACAGAGAGAACTTGAGAAGGAAAGGGGATAGACGGAGAGAGAGGGAGATAGATAGATAGATAGATACCTGCAGATCTGCTTCACCGCTTATAAAGCTTCCCCCTTGCAGGTGAGGATTGGGCGGTTGAACTTGGATTGAACATGGTAACACATTCACTTAACCAGATAGGCTTCTGCCCGGCCCTCAATTATTTATGTATTTTTAACGAGAGAGGTAATAGAGAAAACAATGGGGGGGAGAGAGAGACCAGAGAGAGAGACTGCTCAGTCCTGGCTGATAGTGGGGCTGGGGATTGAACCTAGGACCTCAGAGCCTCAGGCATGAGAGTGTCTTTGCAGAACCACTGTGATGTCTCCCCAGCCCCTTCATCAAGATTCTTTCAAGTTCATTTTCAGCCTCGTTCCCGGGGCTGAGAGTTTGAGCCTCACCGGGCAGGGACTCCCCACACCCCTGTCTTCCTGCAGACCTGCTTTCCTCACCTCTTAGGGGGGCCAGAGTTTGCATGTTATTCCAGAGGACCTTCTGGGGGGAACCTCTGGCCCCCAGGTCCCCCCAAACATGGACCTCCAGCCTCTGCAGTCACTCAGGTAGCCAGCGTCACAGCTGCCCGGCCCACCAGGGACTGAGAGATGCTGGCACGGGGACAGACCTGCCCACCTGAACGTCTGGTGACTCTTTCAGGTGGCTGAGGCCTCTGTCCCGTGTCCCTCGCTATCCTGTCCCCCTGGCTGCTTGAGGTCAGCCGCCAGGTGCGCTGACCTTGAAGGACACAGCCCCTCACCCCCAGCCCGTGTCTGGGGAACTGGAGTGGAGTTCAGGGGCTCTAAAGATTCATGGGAAGCACGAACTGCTAATTTTAGAAGCTATTAGCTGGCTATTTTTAAACCAGAGCTGGAAGGAGTTGCTAATTTAAGAATCCAGTGTTAATGAGGCCCCAGTTCCAGACAGCAGCCTCCCCGCCCTCCCCGCAAACCCACCTATTCGGACAGCTTTGCTAGGTCATGATTCAAAAAGCCCCAGACGCTGCTTCTCATGTTGGGGCGGGGGCATTCCTGGGGGGGGAAAACAGCCTTGGAAGGAGGCTGGGCTGTGGTGCACCACAGTTATTAAGCACACATAGTACTAAGTACAAGGACCCAAACAAGGATCCGGGTTCGAACCCTAAACTCCCCACCTGTGGCAGGGAGGGGGGGACGTTGTAGGCTCCCCCCAGAAGGTCCTCTGGGATAACATGCAAGCTCTGCCCCCCCTAGGAGGTGAGGAAAGCGGGTCTGCAGGAAGACAGGGGTGTGGGGAGTCCCTGCCGGGTGAGGCTCAAACTCTCAGCCCTGGGAACCAGGCCTGGTGGTACCTTCCTGTGCCCGGAGGCTCTCGGCAGAAAATGAACTTGAAAGAATCTTGATGAAGGGGCTGGGGAGACATCACAGTGGTTCTGCAAAGACACTCTCATGCCTGAGGCTCTGAGGTCCCAGACATCACTCTGGTACATCTCCTCCCCTCTCCTCTCCCCTCCTCTCCCCTCTCCTCTCCCCTCCCCTCCCCTCCCCTCCCCTCCCCTCCCCTCCCCTCCCCTCTTCTCCTCTCTTCTCCTCTCCTCTCCTTTCTTCCCCTCCTCTCCCCTTATCTCCCCTCTTCTCCCTTACCTTCTCCTTTCTTATCCTCTTTCTTTCTTTCTTTCTTTCTTTCTTTCTTTCTTTCTTTCTTCCCTTTGGTCTCCAGGGTTATTGCTGGTTCTCAGTGCCTACACCCTGAATCTTCTGGAGGCTATTTTTTTTGCTTCTGGAGGCTATTTTTTTGCTTCTGGAGGCTATTTTTTTGCTTCTGGAGGCTATTTTTTTTCCGTTTTGTTGTTTTATCATTGTTGTTATTAATGTCCTTGTTGTTGGATAGGACAGAAAGAAATGGAGAGAGGAGGGGAAGACAGAGAGGGGGAGAGAAAGACAGACACCTGCAGACCTGCTTCACCACTTGTGAAACGTCCCCCCTGCAGGTGGGGAGCAGGGGCTCGAACCTGGGTCCTTGTAGATGGTACGTGTGCCCTGTGCACTCAACCAGATACACCCTCATTATACAAAACTTCTTAGAAGCTAAGCCTTTTCCCTCAAGAATTATACCCTTCATTAAAAAGCAGGTTTCTTTATGCATTTAGTGTATTATGAGAGAGGAAGGAGAGAGAGAGCTCAGAGCACTGCTCAGTTAGAACAGAAGAGCTGGGGCTTGAACCTGCAGCCTCTGGGACCACAGGCAGGGGAACTGGTGCTCAAACAGGTGGACCACTCTCCTGGGCTCCTCTCAACTTAAAAAAAAAGAGAGATTGATCAGGGGCCAGGTGGTGGTACACCTGGTTGAGTGCACATGTTAAAGTGTGTGAGGATCCAGGTTCGAGCCCCTGGTCCCCACCTGCAGGGGGGAAGCTTCACGAGAAGTGAAACAGGTCTGCAGGTGTCTCTCTGTCTTTCTCCCTCTCTATCACCCCTTCCTTCTTGATTTCTGACTGTCTGTATCCAATAAATAAAAAAGAGATTGACCTTTTCTTTATTTCATATGAAAAAAATGATAGGAAGAGAAAGAGAGAGAGAGAGAGGAGCAGGGCTTCAGGTACCTCTCTCTCTCACCCTCTCAATTTCTCTCTATATCAAAAAAGAGAGAGGCAGAGAGAGACAGCAAAGCATCACTCTGGCACATGCAATGCTGGGGATCGAACTCAGGACTTGGTGTTTGACAGTCCAACATTCCACCCACTCTGTCACCTACAGGGCCACTCAATGAACATTTAGATTAACCTAAATATTGCAAGAAAGTGGTAAAAGGACCCAACATGGATGTGTGTGTGGGGATGGGGAGAGCAGCGTGACTTCACTCTATCAGGAAGAAATGATAGCCGCTAGCCTTTCCTTCCTCCTTGTCAACTCTGCCTTTCTTTTCCCTCTTATTTCTTCCAGGCTGTTTTATAATATCGGGGGTCATGACTGACAAGGCAGTTGCTGTCACAGGGCGCCACTTCTGACCACCCCAGGATCCCTGTCTGATTCCGTGTTTCCTGACGGTGCAGGAAGCCAGGGACGTCTTTCCTGGAAGCTTTGAGCTCAGCTTCCTCCACAAACGAGACAGCCATCCAACAACGAGCTTGGAAAGCCCATTCCAGACTCATTTTGCAGGAGTGGGTTCTTTTGGCTCCCAAAATACAGTTTTCCTTCATGCCTCTTCCAAACCTTCTGGAACTTTCCTTGAGCTTTTTTTTTTTTTTTTTTTTAATTTTTTATTCCCCCATACTGGCAGGCTTCTGTGTTTAAAATTATGAGGGCTCTGATGCTCTCAGAACACGCAGTCTTTCCGAGAGAGACGGAGTAATTATCTAGCTCATTAAGGCCAGGAGGGTGCAGGCTCGCAATGCCCGCTGGGCTGGGCTGGGCTGGGCTGGGGGGGTGAGGGGGGCAGTTTGCTCTAAGCCTCAGGAAAATCACGGCCTGTGGTTAAATGCTGGCGAAGGAGGTTTGCAACTCGGGGAGACTGCACAGCTCTTGATTTAAGGAACAGCCCGGGGCTGAAGTCACCGTAGCCGTGAACACTGGAAACCCATTCCCGGGAGCCCGGGAGGCAGGCACCAGCGTCTTCGATTCAAGCTCGCTGGTGGTTCGGGAGGCTCTGCTGAACGTGCAGGCATTTTGAAATGAACGATTGAGTTGCACTTAATCAATCACACGGGCGCCTTTGCCTGCTAGCTGCACACCCCCACCCCACACACAAGAGCCTTGTGTCCATTTGCTGAGTTCTGTCTCACTGCTTTTTTCTTTTATATTCATGTATTTATTTATCTATTTTGCCTCCAGGGTTATTGCTGGGTTTCCGTGCCTGCACTACAAATCCACTGCTCCTGTGGCCATTTTTTGAAATTTTTATTATTGATTAAAAAATTTTTTTAAAATGTATTTATTTTCCCTTTTGGTTGCCCTTGTTGTTTCAACATTGTTGTGGTTATTGATGTCATTATTGTTGGATAGGGCAGAGAGAAATGGAGAGAGGAGGGGAAGACAGAGAGGGGGAGAGAAAGACAGACACCTGCAGACCTGCTTCACCGCCTGTGAAGCGACTCCCCTGCAGGTGGGGAGCCGGGAGCTCGAACCGGGATCCTTATGCCGGTCCTTGTGCTTTGTGCCGCGTGCGCTTAACCCACTGCGCCACCGCCCGACTCCCCTATTGATTTTCTTTTTTTTTTTAATAGGACCGAGAGAAGCTGAGACGGGGAGGGGAAGATAGAGAAGGAGAGAAAGGTAGACACCTGCAGACCTGCTTCACCACTTCCCAGGCTGTTGACACTCACTTATTTCTTACTTTACCAAGCTACCGTGTGTATGATGTATTCATTTTCAGACGGGGAAACTGAGGCTTAGAGAGGGCAAGAAACGTGCCCAGTTAAGCATACACAGAACGAAGCACAAGGACCTGAACAGGGACGGGGGACATTTCACAAGCAGTGAAGCAGGGCAGCAGATGTCTCTTTTTCTCTCTCCCTCTCCAGTTCCCTCTCTCCTCTCAATTTCTCTGTCTTATCCAATAATCCAATAAAATGAAAAAAAAAAAAAGCCTCCAGGAGCAGTGACTCTGTAGTGCCGGCACCCAGCTTCAGTGATAACCCTGGAGGTAAACAAAACAAAACAAAATAAAATCTTGTCCAGGGTCACACCTGAACTGAGAAGCAGAAAATGCTGACTTGTGGGGAGAGGGGCTGGTGGGGGCCCCGGGGTGTGGAGAGGCCGTAGGGATTGAACCCCAAAGTCTTCCATGCAAGTCCTTTTCTCCTCCTCTTTCCTCCTTTTCGTCTTCCTCTGCTCTTCCCCTCCTTCCCCTCCTCCTCATTTATTTTATTGCCACCAAGAATACCACTGGGGCTCAGTGCAGGCGCTATGAAGCCACCGGTCCTGGTAGTTATTCCTGTCTGCCCCCCGGCCTTTTTGTTTCCTTCCACGGGACAGAATGATAGGGAGAGAGACAGACAGACATCTGCAGACCCGTTTTACCTCAGCTTCCCCCCTGCACATGGGGAGTGAAGGCTTGAACCCGGGTCCTTGAGTGTGGGAGCGTGGGCACTCAACCACTGCTCGCTCTGCACCCTGCGCCAGTCCTGTACTCCATGGCCGCACTATCTCTCGGCCCCTAGATTCCCATGACTGAGAGAGACAGAGAGACAGTGGCTGGGTGAGTGTCTAAGCCTTTCTCTTCCTGCAGAAGCCTGAGCTGGGCTCCCTGGTGTCTCTTATCTCTGCAGCGGGGCCGGAGATCAACAGTCTCCAGGACTGAACTGACTTCTCAGGAGCTGCTTCCTCTTGTCACCTGACTCTCATGTCCTTCCTGGATCAGCAGGAGGGGAGCGTGACACAGGGTGAGACATGAGGCCAACGCAGCCTGGGAGACCCCCGTGACTCGATAGACAAAGCCAGCAGGAGAGGCCTGGCCGGTGCAGACAGCAGGACCCCACAGTGGGCTCCCCCCCTCCTGGAGGAGTGTCTGAGCTCTGTCACCCAGGGGGCTTTCTGCACACCCACTGCCTCGGCCCGTCGGGAGCTTTAAAGAGTTTCAACTGCTCGGGGCCAGGCAGTGCTGCAGACGGTCAAATGCTCATGTTACCATATGTGAGGACCTGGGTTCAAGCCCCCAGTCCCCACTGGTATGGGGTGAAACTTCACAAGTGGTAAAAGAATGCTACATGTTTCTGTATGTATGTAGCTATCTGTCTAAATATATATATATATATTTAGTATTTATTTATTCCCTTTTGTTTCCCTTTTTTTTCATTATTGTAGTTATTGTTGTTACCGATGTTGTTGTTGTTGGATAGGACAGAGAGAAATGGAGAGAGGAGGGGAAGACAGAGAGGGGGAGAGAAAGACAGACACCTGCAGACCTGCTTCACTGCCTGTGAAGCGACCCCCCTGCAGGTGGGGAATTGGGGACTCGAACTGAATCCTTGTGCTGATCTGAGCTTCCTTCCTTCCTTCTTTTATTTATTTAAAAAATCCAGTGCCAGGAGTGAAGTTTGGGGGTAAAACTCCAGACCTCCCCTCGTTGTCTCTCCCTCTCTCCTTTCTCTCTCCAGGCCACAATACTGCTGAACAGCTGCCCTGACCCAGTGCTTTTTTCTTCCTTCCTTCCTTCCTTTCTTTCTTTCTTTCTTTCTTTCTTTCTTTCTTTCTTTCTTTCTTTCTTTCTTTCTTTCGAGAAAGAGAAAGGAGAGACAGCTCTGTACTGCTCCACCATACATGGAGCTTCCCCAGTGCTGCCAAGGTGCACCCATGTGGTACCAGGGCTGGAATCCAGGGCCTCCTACACGGCGTGGTGCACACTACCCCAGATGAGCATCTCCTGACCCTGCCTCTTGTCTCACAGATTGCTTTGCTGATATGAAGGGGCCCTGAGGTGCCACAACCCAGACAGGGCAGAGAGCCCCAGCAGGACCAGTGATATTTTCAGAGGCGATGGAGCCAGATGGCTCAGAGACGGGCTGCAGGTCTGACTCACTGGGGCTTCTCGCCCAGCCTCTGTGACTCACTCCTCCACCCACGTCCTTCAGCTGGAGATGCTCAGAGGACAGGCCCGGGCACCTGCCAGCCAGACTGCGGGTGGGTGACCTGGGCACTTGCTGCTTTTGCAAATCTCAGGAGTTAAGCTCTGGGTGGGTGCCAACACCCATGTCCAGCAGAGAAGCAGTGACAGAAGCCAGAGCCCCCACCTTCTGCACCCCAAAATGAACTTTGGTCCAGACTCCCAGAGGGGGAGAAATGTTAGGGGAAGATGACCAGAGGGCTCTGAACCCCAATTCCATCGTGACCCTGAGAGAGAAAAGGAAAAATGGAGAGGCATTCAGAAATAGTAACAGGTGTAAATGAGACAGAAAGGAAGAAGAGGCAGAACCTTAGAATAAATGGGCAAATATATAAAAATGTAGAGAGATAGTCACAGAAATAATAGCAGCACACGTCTGTGACCTTGGGAGGGCCACTGCAGTTTCCAATGGAGGAAATGGGGACACAGAGCTCTGGGGGTGGGAACGGTGTGGAATCAGACCCCTGTTGGGAGCTGGGCGGTAGCGCAGCAGGTTAAGCGCACGTGGTGCAAAGCACAAGAACTGGCATGAGGATCCCGGTTCGAGCCCCCGGCTCCCCACCTGCAGGGAGGTCACCTCACAAGCGTTGAAGCAGGTCTGCAGGTGTCTATCTTTCTCTCCCCCTCTCTGTCTTCCTCTCCTCTCTCCATTTCTCTCTGTCCTATCCAACAACGACAACATCAACAATAATAACTACAACAACAATAAAAACATCAAGGGCAACAAAAAGGAAATAAATAAATATTAAAAAAAAAAGGAATTAGACCCCTGTTATCTTGTTATTTTTAAAATCACTAAAAAAAAAAAAAAGAATTAAAGCAAAAAAAAATCTCTGGGTGGGGGAGTGCAGCCTGATCCCCTCCCTGGCCCCCAACCCCTCCTCGGGACCTAATCCCAGGTCCCTTTCTGCTTGGCCTGTGACCCCCACCTCCATGTTTCCTGGGGACACCCCACAGCTGTTATGGATTTGGGCCTGGGAGCAGCTGCAGGGTTAGTTCAAGTGTTGGTGACTGAGGGAATAATCATGGTCCCCAGGACCACTGTCCCCCACCCCTCCACGCCTGTGAGTGGAAGCTACGGAACGAGGAACAGGTGTGGGGGGGTTCTGAGCTTGATAACACATGGGGTTCCCACTACACACACTCCGCATTCTAGAGCTTTATAAATCAGCGACAGATCCGTGGGGGGGGAAACGAGCTGGTGAGACACAGGAGACAGACAGCTCAGCAGTTATGCAGAAGGTCCTAGGTTCAGTCCCCAGCACCCGCAGGAGCCAGAGATGAGCAGGGTTCTGGCGCAGGAGAAGTGGTGCAGTGGCTAAAACCTTGGGCTCTCCAGCACGAGGTCCCAAGTTCTAGCCCTGCGATCGTGTATGCTAAGGTGATGCTCTGGTCCTTCCCTTGTCATGAAGAAATGAATGAATGAATGAATCCTTACAAAATAAAAAGGGGGTGAGGATGGGACACCCGGTTAAGCGTTCACATTATAGTGCACAAGGAAGCAGGTTCAAGCCCCCGGCCCCCACCTGTGGGGGGAAAGCTTCACGAGCGGTGAAGCAGAGCTGCAAATGTCTCTCCATCTTCCTCCCTCTCGTTCTCTCCCCTTTCCCTCTAGATTTCTCTCTGTCTGTATCTAATAAATATTAAACAAATGAAATATTTAAAAATATTTAAAAAGAGAGAGGGGTAGAGAAAGAGAGAGATACCTGAAACCCTTCCTCACTGCTCATGAAGCTCCCCCTGCAGGTGGGGAGCAGGGGCTTGAACCCAGGGCCTTGTGCGTGGTGGTCTGTGCACTCAGCTGGGTGAGCCACCACCTGACCCTTCAGCAGTGAACATTGAGGCTCTGGATTTATCTCTTAGCATCACATAAAAAATAAATAAAACAATTCCCCACTATCCACTGGGCCCCCTCCCCTAAAGGCCTTGATTATCCCACTCCTCCCCCACACGGAGGTGGGAATGGGGGGGCGCTGATCAGGACCCCAGATCCGGGGACCATACACACTCTGCTTGACCCTCTCTGCAGGCAAAACCAGGAGCACCCCAGGGTGACCCCAAGTCTGCCAACATAACAGACTGTCTACTGTCTTGGCTCCAGTCTGAGCCCTGCACAGACCCCCCCCCAGCATTGAAAGATTCCTTCTGGGCCACTCAGGAACCAGCACCCTACTGTTTGGGGTGGGGGCGGCCGGGGTTCCCCCAGGTCCAGTGGCGTCTGTGCAGAGAAGGCTGTCTTACTGCCTTCTCTGAGCTGCCCCAACTTACAGCTCACCCCAGACTCACATGAGGAAGGCAGGGTCCAAGGGGATGTTCTGGGGGGGGGGTTTGCCCCGTCCACCTGGCTGTTCACTAGAAGTTTCTAGGCCAAGTGTCTTGCAGGAGCAGAGCAGCGGGAGCACACCTGTCCCCTCTGGCGGGTGGCTTCTGAGTGACCAGGCAGACTCTCAGCACCGCCCAGAAAGGTCACACACAGGTCCCAGCGGCCCCTCCCCACACAGTCCCTCCCCGCCGTGGCCCCAGCGAGTCTCCAGGCTTGAGGCTCAGCTCTGGTCTTTCCTGCGGCCTCCACCGCCTCTAGCTGCCCTCTGGGGGGCGGTCTTCCTGCACCCCGGTCTGGCTGTTGACCACAGCCACCCTGGCCACCTTCTATTCTGGGGACTGAACCCCGGGGACCTCAGGCCAGGCTGGTGTTGTCTCTGTGATGCCCCCCTTGAATGGCTTTTGGATGGTGTCTCAGACAGGGCAGGGACTTGAGGGGAGAGGGGCAGGCAACAGTGAGAGGGAGGGTGTGTTTATGGGGAGGTGGGGTGGGGGGTTGGACTCAGGAGAATTCATAGTGCTGGGACTAAGTCCCAGCCTCAACCCTGGTGGCAATAAAAAATAATGAAGGGGGCTGGGTGGTGGTGCAAAAAGTTAAGTGCACCACCATGTACAAGCGTCTGGTTTCAGCCCTCGCTCACACCTGCAGGGGGTACGCTTCATGAGCAGTGAAGCACGTCTGCAGGTGTTTCTCTGTCTCTCTTTCTCTCTATGCCCCCTTCTCTCTCAATTTCTCTCTGTCCTATCTAATAAAAGTTGGAAAAAGAAAAAAAAATTACAGGAAAAAAAAAGTTTGCCAGGAGCGGTGGATTTGTAGTGTGCGTACCAAGCCCCAGTGATAACCCTGGTGACAAAAGAAAAGAAAAAAATACACAGCCGCAGAGCATGAATTTCCATTCCTCCCACAGCTCCTAGTGACCACATCTACCTGTCTGTCCCCAAGTCCCCTCTGCTGGCCCACGGAGCCACTGGCAGGGCCAGGTGGGCAGCTCCAAGTCAGGTGGAGACGGAGAAGATGCCAGACCCGCCACCTGCCATTGTGGACACAGACCCACCCACTCAGCTTCTGCTAATTACATCCTGCTGCCCACAGCAGGGACCCTGAGGCCAGATCCCGGGTTGTCATTTTGTGGTTCCGACAGCTCAGACAGGCATCGGGCATCAGCTGTAGCCATCTTGTCTCCCCCCCCCCCCCAGTCAGTCCCAGAACATTCTCGGTCTCACATCCACCCTGGACTGCCCGTCTCTCCTCACTGGCCCTCTCTCTGCCTGGAAAAAAATGGGGCTGTGACCAGGCGTCAGCATGGGCTCGAACACAGGAACACAGGCTCCACTCGTGAATATACCCTCCCCGCCCGAGCAGAGCTGGGGTACCAGGGAGGCTTTGTGGGTCCTGGCTTGAAACACCTTCCAAAATCAAGAACACACTCACACTGTTTTTTTTCTTGTGATGCAGCCAAGTCTAAACTTTCTGATTCTCTGTGAACAAGTAGCAAGCAAAAGGTGGAAACTTGCAGCTCAGAGACTTCTTTTCTACATGTGAAAGGGGGCCACGTGTCTACTGGGGCTGAGAGACAGTTCACCCGGTGGGGCACACACCCTGCTCTATGGGCAGCCCTGGGCTTGACCCCCAGCATCACCTGTGAATACCATGGATGGCACCGGGAAGCTCCATGGGGGGGGAGTAGAGAGATGCTGTTGTGTCTCTCCTCTCTGTCTTTCTCTCTCTTTAAATTAACTTTATTTATTTGTTGGATAGAAACAGTCAGAAATCGAGAGGGGAGGGAATGATAGGGAAAGAGAGACAGAGAGACACCTTCAGCCCCCTGCTTCACCACTCACAAAGCTTCCCTCCTCTGCAGGTGGGGACCAGGGGCTCAAACCTGGGTCTTGGTGCATTGCAACATGTGCGCTCAACCACGTGCGCCACCACCCGGCCCCGCCTCTCTCTCGAACAAAAAGAAAGTTAGGGGGTTGGGTGGTGGCACACCTGGTTAAGCTCACACATCACTGTGCACAGAGACCCAGGTTTGAGCCCCCACTCCCCACCTGCAGGAGTGAAAACTTCATGAGCTGTGAAGCAAGTCTGCAGGTGTCTCTTTCCCTCTCTACCTCCTCTCTCCTCTCTGTCCTGTCAAATAAAATAGAAGGAAAAAAGAAAAGAAAGGAAAAGAAAAGAAAAGAAAAATTGGCCTCAGGGAGCAGTGGATTCATAGTGCTAGCACTGAGCCCCAGCAAGAACCCTGGTGGCCATAAAAAAGAAAGGAAGGGCTCTCTGTCCAGGCCACCGTCCATCGAGTCCCAGCTGCCGCCACGACCCCACCCTGACCGCCCTGCACAGACGACCACATGGTGAAGTGTCCAGAAAGCTCATCTCTCCAGGGCCCTACCCTCCTAGGGAAAGATCAGGGACAGACAGGTCTGTCCAGGAGTATGGTGTCCACTTGGCCACTGTCCAGAAGTGTAAAACTCTGTCCTCCAGCATCCCCCCAAAACGAATTTTGGGTCCGCGCTCCTAGAGGCGGGAATATTGAGGGACAGGAGGCACCTGGAGGGGACCACCCCGAAGATGGGAGCGGCGACAGGTGTGGCTCGGAGAGGAGGAGGCAGGACTTGGGTGCTAAAAGGGAGGAGACCGTGGGCTTCCCTCGCTCTCTGTCCAGGCCATCACGTGAGTGCTATTGTTTTCTCTCTGTCTGTCTGTCTGTCTGTCTGTCTGTCTGTCTTATGCTCCCTCTCTCATGTCCTAACATGAAATTGAATGTTTTCAATTTTCCTGAATAAAATTTAAAATTCCTGAAAAAAAAAATACAAGAAACAAGGAAGGACGAGAGAGAGAGAAAGAGAAAAAAAACACATCCGAAACCAGCATCACAAAGCGGACATCAGTGAGTAGCTTCCTGAGCTCTGGCTGCGGCAGACTGAGCATAGTGACACATGACTGAGGGCACCGTCCTGGTCCCCAGACCCCACTGCACCAGGATCCCCCAGGCACCCCCCAAAAGCCCACTCACAATCTCCCTCCTCAAGCCGGTGCCCTGAACCAACTCATTCTCCTCAGAACCTTCGGGTGGTCATGCTTTGGAGTCTTCCCTGCACTCTGGCATCTTCCCTCTCTTCTAGAAGCTTCTTCCAGAAGGGGGTGACCCAGAAAATAAAAAGCAGACACAGGGAGCTTGCGAGGGGGGTGGGTGTGGTGGACTCCAGCCAGACGACAGAAGTCAGAGAGAGAAGGAGAAGCATGCCACGCGCCCCAGCTTCCGGCCCCAGGCTTCATTTCCCAGCCACTGAGGGTTCATTTTGTGTTGGGTTCAGGGAAATGTATGTGTACAGAGGAACTGGTCTGTGCCCCAGGGCTTTGCTGTGTCCATCCAGGATGGTGATAAAAACCATCTGCCTGGAATCCATGTTGGAACCAGAATGGACACAAGTGAGCAAAGGGCTATGAAAGATCAGGGGGAGGGGTGGAGCTGCTGCAGAAAGGGGGAGCCTGGGCCTGGTTGCTGTTTGCAGGAGCTCTGGCTTCTGAAGGGCTGTGCGAGGCCCTGTGGAAACACAGGCAGCTTTCAGTCCTAGGGGAGCGTTTGTGGAGTCGGGTGGGGAGCAACTCCGTCCTTCCGGCCACCCACTCTGGGCTTGGCGTTTCACCACCGGTGTGAGGACAGAGTCAGGAAGCATCAGACCCCGGATCTCCTGGCAAATGGATACTCAAGGACCCCCACACTCACATCCCCTACAGAGTCAAAGCTGAGTATGGAAAAGACCCCTCCACCCAAGAAGACTCTGTCCAGCCACAGTGCCAGTCAGGTTTGGAGGAGTGAGGGAGGGCAGCTTTTCAGACAAGCAACGGTTCAACAAATTCACGACCACTCAGCCAACTTTAAACAGGAAAACAGGAAATTCAGAGGGACACGTGCACCCTTATGCTCACAGCGGCTTTGTTCACCACAGCGGAGAGTGGATGCAGCCTAGATGCCTATCCACAGATGACTGGATAAAGGGGCTACGGGATAGACACTCCATGGAATACTTCTCTGCAGCCATAAAAGATGATACTGGGGAGTCAGGTGGTAGCGCAGCGGGTTAAGCGCACGTGGCACAAAGCGCAAGGACCGGCTTAAGGATCCCGGTTTGAGCCCCCGGCTCCCCACCTGCAGGGGAGTCGCTTCACAGGCGGTGAAGCAGGTCTGCAGGTGTCTGTCTTTCTCTCCCCCTCTTTGTCTTCCCTTCCTCTCTCCATTTCTTTCTGTCCTAGCCAACAACAATGACAACAATAATAACTACTACAACAAAAAATAACAAGGGCAACAAAATAGAATAAGTAAATAAATATTTTTTTTAAAAAAGATGATACTGTGTCCTTTGGAACCAAATGGACGGAACTGGAGGGGATGGTGCTTATCAAAATAAGTAATGAGAGGAAAGACAAGTACCAGATAGTTTCACTCAGATGTGGAATCCAGAGAACTGACACACATGAACTTGCAAACAAAATACAAAAATGAAACACACATTAGAAGCATCCAATAGCACAGCTATATACAAGATTCTGGATACTGTACAGCAAACCATAACAAAGGGACTTTTCAAAGTTAACCCAATTACCAAATAATGTGATGATAACATTAACTATCGATTGTCTTTTTGAAACCTAAGACAGCAGGAACCTCACATCTCCACTCTAGAGCCCCTACTTCCCCCAGTCCTGGAACCCTTAGATAGGGCCCACTTTCCCGTATGCATCTCCCAATCCAAACCAAATAATATTGCATCCTCCGATCACAACCTAACCAAAGCAACGATTGCCACCTCAACATGCTTCACCTCAGACTGTATCCAGAGACTTCACGTGTGGAATGACAACCCTTCAGCTTCATTACTCGGGTGAGACCTTTCCTTTTACAGTACACTCTAATTTCATCTCAGGTAGTTCACTTTCTAACAAAGTCCTATAACCTAGATATACACCAGTTTCTGTGAGAGAGAGCTTATGTGCACACGTATCCATAAACTACTGCAAAATATATACCTGAAAGCAGAAGTACACTAGAGTTTGCAGTGAGTACCTCCCTAACACTTCCTCTCCACTATTCCAAGCTTGGGATCCATGATTGCTCAACAAATTGTTTGGCTTCATATGTTAACTCTCTTTTCAATCACCAGGTTCCAGATGCCACCAGGATGCTGGCCAGGCTTCCCTGGATTGAAAACCCCACCAATGCGTCCTGGAGCTCAGCTTCCCCAGAGACCCACCTTACTAGGGAAAGAGAGAGGCAGACTGGGAGTATGGACCGACCAGTCAACGCCCATGTTCAGCGGGGAAGCAATTACAGCAGCCAGACCTTCCACCTTCTGCAACCCTCAATGACCCTGGGTCCATACTCCCAGAGGGCTAGAGAATGGGAAAACTACCATGGGAGGGGGTGGGTTATGGAGATTGGGTGGTGGGAATTGTGTGGAGTTGTACCCCTCCTACCTTATGTTTTTGTTCATTAATCCTTTCTTAAATAAAAAATTAAAAATATATATCTCTGTATGGAAACAGAAAAAAAATGAAACACACACACAACAAAAACTGAAGAAAACACACGGTCCCTAAGACTCTGTGAGAATGATGGTGGTTATTGTTGGGGGGATGAGGACAGAGAACATTGATGCTGGGGGAGGCAGGGACCTGTGCCTGGCATAATTTTGTAAACCATTGTTTATTAACCACAAATCAAAAAACACTTGAAAAATAATCAATAAACCAATCCTATAATAAACACTAAAGAAACTCACAGAAAAGGCTAATACAGGGGCTGGGTGGGGGCACACCCAGTCGAGCCTCTACCATGTGCAAGGACTCAGGTTTAAGCCCCTGGTCCCTACCTACAGGGCTGTGAAGCAGTGTATAGGTGTCTCTCTCCCTCTCTCCTCTCCTCTCTCAATTTATATCTGTCCAGATAAATAATATATAAAAATTTTTAAAAAACGTAAAAACGAGGGAGGTGAGTGGTGGTACACTCAGTTGAATGCACATGTTACACTGTGCAGGGACCCAGGTTCAATCCCTCAGCCTCCATCTTCAGGGGGGAAGCTTCAACAGCAATGAAGCAATGTTACAGCTCTCTCTCTCTCTCTCTCTCTCTCCTTTCTCCCTGTTTCCCTTTTCTCTCTCAATTACTCTGTCTCTACCCAATAAAATAAAAATAAATAAAAATAAAAAGATAATTAGTGACACCAAAAGGCTAGTACAGAGTGTTCTCTCTCATCTGGAGGAAATGAACAGACAGTGTCAGATGAAGGCAAGCCTCTGAAGTGAGTTTATCAGGAGTTGGGGTGGGGTGAGTGGATGGTGAGGGTGGTGGACTTTGGTGGCGGGATGCTGGTGCTGTGGTGATGGGGGAGGTGCGGCAATACATTTTGAAGAGATGGAAATTGTTCGTCGGTGGCTGGGGAGGTTACTTAGTCGGTGGAGCACAGGACTTTCATACCTGAGTCTCCCAGTTCAATTCCTGGGGCTGCACGTACCAGAGTGGACTCTGGACTTTGGCCTCTCTCTTTCTCTCTGTCTCTCTCTCTCTCCCTCCCTCTCTCTCTCTGTAAGCACAATATATCTTTTAAAAAGGGGGCCTGTTTATTTATCCAGAAGACTCAAAACACTTGTTTTGAAAAACAAGGTCACCTTAAAATCAAACATTTATTGGGGAGTCGGGTGGTAGCGCAGCAGGTCTTAACACAAAGCACAAGGACCAGCATAAGGATCCTGGTTCGAGCCCCCAGCTCCCCACCTGCAGGGGAGTCGCTTCACAGGCAGTGAAACAGGTCTGCAGGTGTCTGTCTTTCTCTCCCCCTCTCTGTCTTCCCCTCCTCTCTCCATTTCTGTCTTACCTAACAATGATGACATCAATAACAACAACAATAAAACAAGGGCAACAAAAGGTGGGGGCCCGGGGCCTGAACCTGAGTCCTTGTGCCTGGTAACAGGTACATTTAGCCAGGTGCACCACCACCCAGCCCTCCCATTGCCCCCCACCGCCCGTGTGGAGTTTTATTTCATGACTTCTGTCTGGAACGGTGGCCCATGGGAGGGAGAGACTTCTAGGACAGGTGTGTGTGTGTGGGATTTTCAGCCTCGGCCTGGGTGTGTGCACTTGACCGCAGCACAAGACGGAGAGTCCTGTACACAGGTGCATGTCATGGCAAAACTTCCCTCCCCTCCAACCAGGACGAGATGCATTGAGGAAGGACAGGGTGGCAACAGGTCCTGGAGAGAAACAGAGGCATGCACCGGGTCCCCTGTGCTGACATAGGCCTCCAGGGCGCTCACGGCTCTCCCGGCCCTGGGGGCACCCTGCCCTCTCCTCCTAAGCCCCCTCTGCCAGTGGAGGACGGCTCTCTGCCACCCGTCAATTCACCTGCCTTTGTGTAGTGGTCGCCTGCCTGGAGAGGTGGGCTGCATGGCCACACTGGCTCTTGGGGGCCAAAGGCCCCTGAAAATCACAGAAAAGCACCTTCACTCAGAGTGCGGCTGCGGGGCTGAGGAGAAGGGAGCCTTGTGTCTATGCCCACAGCCACCCGACACCAAATGGAAAAGTGAGACCCCTTCAGGCCCGCGGCTAATAAGCCGGCAAATCCTGCAATTTCCGGAGGAGGCAGCAAAGGGGCTGGTTGCCCCCGGGGTGGTGGGGCAGGGGAGCAGAGTGTGTGGGGCAGCTGTCCTGTGTCTCAGCTCCCCCAGCCCCTCAGACCGCCCAGGCTGCTCCCGGGAGCCCTGTTCCCTCTGCTTCTCCAGCTCCAAGTCTCCTGGGGCCGCAGAATGGGGTTGGGGGGACGACTGGAAGCAACACTTTTTGGGGTCTCCACGTTTCAGACCCGGATGCGGGCAGGGCAGCTGTCTTCTTGAGGACCGGGGGTTGACATCTGTGTGCTGCTTCTCCGTGTCCAGAGGCTACCCCAACACCGAGGGCTTCTCTCTGAGTTCTGCCATGGCCTCTCTCAAACTTGCTTTTTTAAATTTTAATCTATTTTTTTAAATATTTATTTATTTCCTTTTGTTGCGCTTCTTATTTTATTGTTGTGGTTATTATTGTTGTTGTCATTGATGTTGTCGTTGTTGGATAAGACAGAGAGAAGTGGAGAGAGGAGGGGAAGACAGAGAAGGGAAAAGAAAGACAGACACCTGCAGACCTGCTTCACCGCCTGTGAAGCAACTCCCCTGCAGGTGGGGAGCCGGGGGGGGGGGGGGGGGGCTCGAACCTGAATCCTTATGCCGATCCTTGTGCTTTGTGCCACGTGCGCTTAACCGGCTGCACTGCCGCCTGACTCCCTAATTTAATTTTTTTTTTTTTACTTGTATTAACAGAGTGGGTTACAAGACTGTAAGATGACAGGGTCTAGTGTCCACACCACACCGCCACTAGAGTTCTGTGTCCTCCACTCTCCCACACTACACGGAAAGCACCAGAGTGCTTATGAACAGTCTGCTTACTTTTCTTTTCTTCTTTAAAAATATTCTGATTTATTTATTATTGGATGGAGACAAAGTGAAATTGAGAGGGGAGGGGCAGATAGAGAGGAAGAGAGACAGAGAGACACCTGCAGCCCCACTTCACCACTCACAAAGATTTCCCCCCTGCAGGTGGGGACCAGGGGCTTGAACCTGGGTCCATGCACACTATAACGTGTGCACTCAACCAGGTGAGCCACCACCTGCTCCTTTGCTTTCTTTTCTTTCTCTCGTTTTTTCCCAAGTTCTTATGTATCAGTTCTCTAGAAGGAATGAAATGAAGGGTTAGCACACCCAGGGCACCACAGCTCAGTGACCTCCCTGACTCAAGTGTTTTTAAATCTTTTTTTAAAAAATATATATTTATTACTGGATGGAGACAGAGAAATTGAGAGGAAAAGAGCAAATAGAGAGAAGGAAAGAGACAGACACCTGCAGCCCTACTTCACCACTTGTGAAGCTTTCCCCCTACAGGTAGGGACTAGGGGCTTAATCCTGGATCCCTGAGCACTGTGATGAGTGTACTTAATCCGGTGCACCACCACCTGGCCACTTCACTTCTTAGAGAAAGAAGAAGGAGGGAAGGACAGACAAGAGAGGAGAGATGCCTTAGCGCCGTTCCACCATCGGTGGAGCTTCCCCTGCTGCCATTGATGGTACTATTGTGGTTCCAGGGTTCACGCCCAGGACCTCACCCATGGGAGATGTTCAGTCCACTAGGTGAGCTCCCTCCTAGCCCCCGGAGAGGTGCCTTGATTCAATAGCTAAGGACCAGTGGCTTTCCGAGGAGGCATGGGGGATGGAGAAAAAGGGATCTTCTGGAAGAGAAGACACCATGGTTGGGGGCACGTGGGCTGCATGATGTCCCCTCCCCACAGGCCTCCCTAGAGCCCCAGGATGTGGCCTGATTGGGAAATGTAGCCACTGCAGATGGACTTAGAGTTAAGGTGAGGCTGTGTTGAGGCCAGGCGGGCCTTTGACCCAGAAGGGCTGGCGTCCTTGAGAGAAGAAGGGACAGGGGCTGGGAGGTAGTTCACCCTTTAGAAAGCGCACCTTCCCACGCTGTGAGGACCTGGGCTAGAGCCCTGGCACGACAAGGGAGCCCCACAGACAGCACCACTTGGGAACTATGTGGATGGAGGAGTAGTACTGCAGTGTCTTTCATTTTCTCTCTGTGTCTCCCTCCATCTGAAGTAAAAAGTGACAAAATTGGTCCATGAATTAAGGTAATTCGACTCAACTCGACCCGACTCGACCCGACCCGACCCGACCTGACCCGACCCGACCCGACCCAATTCAATTCAAGTACTGCAGTGTCTTTCATTCTCTCTCTGTGTCTCCCTCCATCTGAAGTAAAAAGTGACAAAATTGGTCCATGAATTAAGGTAATTCGACTCGACTCGACTCGACTCGACTCGACCCGACCCGACCCGACCCGACCCGACCCGACCCAATTCAATTCAATTCAACTCAACTCAACTCAACTCAACTCAACTCAACTCAACTCAACTCAACTCAACTCAACTCAACTCAACTCAACTCAACTCAATTCAATTTAATTCAATTCAATTCAATTCAATATTGCTGAATATCAGCTGCTCCCAGCTCTGGATGTCTAGCTCCCAGCTAGGCCTCCTGTTACCAGGTTCAAACTCAAGGTTGGTTCATGGCTGACAGCTGCCCTTGGAGCAGCTCTAGCTCACCCCAGGACTCTAGTCCATCTGCCTGGCAGCCGCTGGCTCAGTCCAGCCAGGATTCAGCTCATGCCCAGCTCAGCCTGAGCCTGGTACAGCTTTCCCTGTTC